>NW_020824945.1:0-98418 GCF_003285875.2 Drosophila novamexicana | reverse complement strand
AAAAAGGTTTGATTTTCGAATTGAACTCGATTTTGATAAAAATCGTGATGTAACCCCTTGCCATTTTGGTCGATTTGGGTCAAAATTTAGATTTTCTATTTTTTGATGCCAGTCGATAGTACTGATCCTTACGAGTCCAAAATGGTATAAAATTTGAAAATCGGACACTATTTGGCCGAGATATTCAAAAAAATCATCAAAAAAGTTTTGATTTTCGAACCGACCCCGATTTTGATAAAAAACGTGATGTAACCCCTTGCCATTTTGGTCGATTTGGGTCAAAATTTAGATTTTCTATTTTTTGATGCCAGTCGATAGTACTGATCCTTACGAGTCCAAAATGGTATAAAACTTCACAACCGGACATTATTTGGCCCAGATATTCAAAAAAATCATCAAGAAAGGTTGACTTTACAAACGAATCGTTTTTGGGTCCACAACTTTTTTCAACCCACTGATTTTTAATTTGTTTGAATGCCAATTGATAGTAGCGATCCGTACAAATTCAAAAAGGTATAATATTTGAAAATCAGACGTTATTTACCCGAGATATTCTAAAAAATCATCAAAAAAGGTTTGATTTTCGAACCGACCCCGATTTTGATAAAAAACGTGATGTAACCCCTTGCCATTTTGGTCGATTTGGGTCAAAATTTAGATTTTCTATTTTTTGATGCCAGTCGATAGTACTGATCCTTACGAGTCCAAAATGGTATAAAATTTGAAAATCGGACACTATTTGGCCGAGATATTCAAAAAAATCATCAAAAAAGGTTTGATTTTCGAACCGACCCCGATTTTGATAAAAAACGTGATGTAACCCCTTGCCATTTTGGTCGATTTGGGTCAAAATTTAGATTTTCTATTTTTTGATGCCAGTCGATAGTACTGATCCTTACGAGTCCAAAATGGTATAAAACTTCACAACCGGACATTATTTGGCCCAGATATTCAAAAAAATCATCAAGAAAGGTTGACTTTACAAACGAATCGTTTTTGGGTCCACAACTTTTTTCAACCCACTGATTTTTAATTTGTTTGAATGCCAATTGATAGTAGCGATCCGTACAAATTCAAAAAGGTATAATATTTGAAAATCAGACGTTATTTACCCGAGATATTCAAAAAAATCATCAAAAAAGTTTTGATTTTCGAACCGACCCGGTTTTGATAAAAATCGTGATGTAACCCCTTGCCATTTTGGTCGATTTGGGTCAAAATTTAGATTTTCTATTTTTTGATGCCAGTCGATAGTACTGATCCTTACGAGTCTAAAATGGTATAAAATTTGAAAATCGGACACTATTTGGCCGAGATATTCAAAAAAATCATAAAAAAAAATCATCCGTACAAATTCAAAAAGGTATAATATTTGAAAATCAGACGTTATTTACCCGAGATATTCTAAAAAATCATCAAAAAAGGTTTGATTTTCGAACCGACCCTGATTTTGATAAAAAACGTGATGTAACCCCTTGCCATTTTGGTCGATTTGGGTCAAAATTTAGATTTTCTATTTTTTGATGCCAGTCGATAGTACTGATCCGTACGAGTCCAAAATGGTATAAAATTTGAAAATCAGACGTTATTTACCCGAGATATTCAAAAAAATCATCAAAAAAGGTTTGATTTTCGAATTGAACTCGATTTTGATAAAAATCGTGATGTAACCCCTTGCCATTTTGGTCGATTTGGGTCAAAATTTAGATTTTCTATTTTTTGATGCCAGTCGATAGTACTGATCCTTACGAGTCCAAAATGGTATAAAATTTGAAAATCGGACACTATTTGGCCGAGATATTCAAAAAAATCATCAAAAAAGTTTTGATTTTCGAACCGACCCCGATTTTGATAAAAAACGTGATGTAACCCCTTGCCATTTTGGTCGATTTGGGTCAAAATTTAGATTTTCTATTTTTTGATGCCAGTCGATAGTACTGATCCTTACGAGTCCAAAATGGTATAAAACTTCACAACCGGACATTATTTGGCCCAGATATTCAAAAAAATCATCAAGAAAGGTTGACTTTACAAACGAATCGTTTTTGGGTCCACAACTTTTTTCAACCCACTGATTTTTAATTTGTTTGAATGCCAATTGATAGTAGCGATCCGTACAAATTCAAAAAGGTATAATATTTGAAAATCAGACGTTATTTACCCGAGATATTCTAAAAAATCATCAAAAAAGGTTTGATTTTCGAACCGACCCCGATTTTGATAAAAAACGTGATGTAACCCCTTGCCATTTTGGTCGATTTGGGTCAAAATTTAGATTTTCTATTTTTTGATGCCAGTCGATAGTACTGATCCTTACGAGTCCAAAATGGTATAAAATTTGAAAATCGGACACTATTTGGCCGAGATATTCAAAAAAATCATCAAAAAAGGTTTGATTTTCGAACCGACCCCGATTTTGATAAAAAACGTGATGTAACCCCTTGCCATTTTGGTCGATTTGGGTCAAAATTTAGATTTTCTATTTTTTGATGCCAGTCGATAGTACTGATCCTTACGAGTCCAAAATGGTATAAAACTTCACAACCGGACATTATTTGGCCCAGATATTCAAAAAAATCATCAAGAAAGGTTGACTTTACAAACGAATCGTTTTTGGGTCCACAACTTTTTTCAACCCACTGATTTTTAATTTGTTTGAATGCCAATTGATAGTAGCGATCCGTACAAATTCAAAAAGGTATAATATTTGAAAATCAGACGTTATTTACCCGAGATATTCAAAAAAATCATCAAAAAAGTTTTGATTTTCGAACCGACCCGGTTTTGATAAAAATCGTGATGTAACCCCTTGCCATTTTGGTCGATTTGGGTCAAAATTTAGATTTTCTATTTTTTGATGCCAGTCGATAGTACTGATCCTTACGAGTCTAAAATGGTATAAAATTTGAAAATCGGACACTATTTGGCCGAGATATTCAAAAAAATCATCAAAAAAGTTTTGATTTTCGAACCGACCCCGATTTTGATAAAAAACGTGATGTAACCCCTTGCCATTTTGGTCGATTTGGGTCAAAATTTAGATTTTCTATTTTTTGATGCCAGTCGATAGTACTGATCCTTACGAGTCCAAAATGGTATAAAATTTGAAAATCGGACACTATTTGGCCGAGATATTCAAAAAAATCATCAAAAAAGGTTTGATTTTCGAACCGACCCCGATTTTGATAAAAAACGTGATGTAACCCCTTGCCATTTTGGTCGATTTGGGTCAAAATTTAGATTTTCTATTTTTTGATGCCAGTCGATAGTACTGATCCTTACGAGTCCAAAATGGTATAAAATTTGAAAATCGGACACTATTTGGCCGAGATATTCAAAAAAATCATCAAAAAAGGTTTGATTTTCGAACCGACCCCGATTTTGATAAAAAACGTGATGTAACCCCTTGCCATTTTGGTCGATTTGGGTCAAAATTTAGATTTTCTATTTTTTGATGCCAGTCGATAGTACTGATCCGTACGAGTCCAAAATGGTATAAAACTTCACAACCGGACATTATTTGGCCCAGATATTCAAAAAAATCATCAAGAAAGGTTGACTTTACAAACGAATCGTTTTTGGGTCCACAACTTTTTTCAACCCACTGATTTTTAATTTGTTTGAATGCCAATTGATAGTAGCGATCCGTACAAATTCAAAAAGGTATAATATTTGAAAATCAGACGTTATTTACCCGAGATATTCAAAAAAATCATCAAAAAAGTTTTGATTTTCGAACCGACCCGGTTTTGATAAAAATCGTGATGTAACCCCTTGCCATTTTGGTCGATTTGGGTCAAAATTTAGATTTTCTATTTTTTGATGCCAGTCGATAGTACTGATCCTTACGAGTCTAAAATGGTATAAAATTTGAAAATCGGACACTATTTGGCCGAGATATTCAAAAAAATCATCAAAAAAGTTTTGATTTTCGAACCGACCCCGATTTTGATAAAAAACGTGATGTAACCCCTTGCCATTTTGGTCGATTTGGGTCAAAATTTAGATTTTCTATTTTTTGATGCCAGTCGATAGTACTGATCCTTACGAGTCCAAAATGGTATAAAACTTCACAACCGGACATTATTTGGCCCAGATATTCAAAAAAATCATCAAGAAAGGTTGACTTTACAAACGAATCGTTTTTGGGTCCACAACTTTTTTCAACCCACTGATTTTTAATTTGTTTGAATGCCAATTGATAGTAGCGATCCGTACAAATTCAAAAAGGTATAATATTTGAAAATCAGACGTTATTTACCCGAGATATTCAAAAAAATCATCAAAAAAGGTTTGATTTTCGAACCGACCCCGATTTTGATAAAAAACGTGATGTAACCCCTTGCCATTTTGGTCGATTTGGGTCAAAATTTAGATTTTCTATTTTCTGATGCCAGTCGATAGTACCGATCCGTACGAGTCCAAAATGGTATAAAATTTGAAAATCAGACGTTATTTACCCGAGATATTCAAAAAAATCATCAAAAAAGGTTTGATTTTCGAATTGAACCCGATTTTGATAAAAATCGTGATGTAACCCCTTGCCATTTTGGTCGATTTGGGTCAAAATTTAGATTTTCTATTTTTTGATGCCAGTCGATAGTACTGATCCTTACGAGTCCAAAATGGTATAAAATTTGAAAATCGGACACTATTTGGCCGAGATATTCAAAAAAATCATCAAAAAAGGTTTGATTTTCGAACCGACCCCGATTTTGATAAAAAACGTGATGTAACCCCTTGCCATTTTGGTCGATTTAGGTCAAAATTTAGATTTTCTATTTTTTGATGCCAGTCGATAGTACTGATCCTTACGAGTCCAAAATGGTATAAAACTTCACAACCGGACATTATTTGGCCCAGATATTCAAAAAAATCATCAAGAAAGGTTGACTTTACAAACGAATCGTTTTTGGGTCCACAACTTTTTTCAACCCACTGATTTTTAATTTGTTTGAATGCCAATTGATAGTAGCGATCCGTACAAATTCAAAAAGGTATAATATTTGAAAATCAGACGTTATTTACCCGAGATATTCAAAAAAATCATCAAAAAAGTTTTGATTTTCGAACCGACCCGGTTTTGATAAAAATCGTGATGTAACCCCTTGCCATTTTGGTCGATTTGGGTCAAAATTTAGATTTTCTATTTTTTGATGCCAGTCGATAGTACTGATCCTTACGAGTCTAAAATGGTATAAAATTTGAAAATCGGACACTATTTGGCCGAGATATTCAAAAAAATCATCAAAAAAGTTTTGATTTTCGAACCGACCCCGATTTTGATAAAAAACGTGATGTAACCCCTTGCCATTTTGGTCGATTTGGGTCAAAATTTAGATTTTCTATTTTTTGATGCCAGTCGATAGTACTGATCCTTACGAGTCCAAAATGGTATAAAACTTCACAACCGGACATTATTTGGCCCAGATATTCAAAAAAATCATCAAGAAAGGTTGACTTTACAAACGAATCGTTTTTGGGTCCACAACTTTTTTCAACCCACTGATTTTTAATTTGTTTGAATGCCAATTGATAGTAGCGATCCGTACAAATTCAAAAAGGTATAATATTTGAAAATCAGACGTTATTTACCCGAGATATTCAAAAAAATCATCAAAAAAGGTTTGATTTTCGAACCGACCCCGATTTTGATAAAAAACGTGATGTAACCCCTTGCCATTTTGGTCGATTTGGGTCAAAATTTAGATTTTCTATTTTCTGATGCCAGTCGATAGTACCGATCCGTACGAGTCCAAAATGGTATAAAATTTGAAAATCAGACGTTATTTACCCGAGATATTCAAAAAAATCATCAAAAAAGGTTTGATTTTCGAATTGAACCCGATTTTGATAAAAATCGTGATGTAACCCCTTGCCATTTTGGTCGATTTGGGTCAAAATTTAGATTTTCTATTTTTTGATGCCAGTCGATAGTACTAATCCTTACGAATCCAAAATGGTATAAAATTTGAAAATCGGACACTATTTGGCCGAGATATTCAAAAAAATCATCAAAAAAGGTTTGATTTTCGAACCGACCCCGATTTTGATAAAAAACGTGATGTAACCCCTTGCCATTTTGGTCGATTTAGGTCAAAATTTAGATTTTCTATTTTTTGATGCCAGTCGATAGTACTGATCCTTACGAGTCCAAAATGGTATAAAACTTCACAACCGGACATTATTTGGCCCAGATATTCAAAAAAATCATCAAGAAAGGTTGACTTTACAAACGAATCGTTTTTGGGTCCACAACTTTTTTCAACCCACTGATTTTTAATTTGTTTGAATGCCCATTGATAGTAGCGATCCGTACAAATTCAAAAAGGTATAATATTTGAAAATCAGACGTTATTTACCCGAGATATTCAAAAAAATCATCAAAAAAGTTTTGATTTTCGAACCGACCCCGATTTTGATAAAAAACGTGATGTAACCCCTTGCCATTTTGGTCGATTTGGGTCAAAATTTAGATTTTCATTGTTTTGATGACAGTCGATAGTACTGATCCTTACGAGTCCAAAATGGTATAAAATTTGAAAATCGGACACTATTTGGCCGAGATATTCAAAAAAATCATCAAAAAAGGTTTGATTTTCGAACCGAACCCGATTTTGATAAAAATCGTGATGTAACCCCTTGCCATTTTGGTCGATTTGGGTCAAAATTTAGATTTACTATTTTTTGATGCCAGTCGATAGTACTGATCCTTACGAGTCCAAAATGGTATAAAATTTGAAAATCGGACACTATTTGGCCGAGATATTCAAAAAAAATCATCAAAAAAGGTTTGATTTTCGAACCGACCCCGATTTTGATAAAAAACGTGATGTAACCCCTTGCCATTTTGGTCGATTTGGGTCAAAATTTAGATTTTCATTGTTTTGATGACAGTCGATAGTACTGATCCTTACGAGTCCTTCACAATCGGACATTATTTGGCCCAGATATTCAAAAAAATCATCAAGAAAGGTTGACTTTACAAACGAATCGTTTTTGGGTCCACAACTTTTTTCGACCCATCGATTTTTAATTTGTTTGAATGCCAATTGATAGTAGGGATCCGTACATATTCAAAAAGGTATAATATTTGAAAATCAGACGTTATTTACCCGAGATATTCAAAAAAATCATCAAAAAAGTTTTGATTTTCGAACCGACCCGGTTTTGATAAAAATCGTGATGTAACCCCTTGCCATTTTGGTCGATTTGGGTCAAAATTTAGATTTTATATTTTTTGCTGCCAGTCGATAGTACTGATCCTTACGAGTCCAAAATGGTATAAAACTTCACAACCGGACATTATTTGGCCCAGATATTCAAAAAAATCATCAAGAAAGGTTGACTTTACAAACGAATCGTTTTTGGGTCCACACCTTTTTTCAACCCACTGATTTTTAATTTGTTTGAATGCCAATTGATAGTAGCGATCCGTACAAATTCAAAAAGGTATAATATTTGAAAATCAGACGTTATTTACCCGAGATATTCAAAAAAATCATCAAAAAAGGTTTGATTTTCGAACCGACCCCGATTTTGATAAAAAACGTGATGTAACCCCTTGCCATTTTGGTCGATTTGGGTCAAAATTTAGATTTTCTATTTTTTTGATGCCAGTCGATAGTACTGATCCGTACGAGTCCAAAATGGTATAAAATTTGAAAATCAGACGTTATTTACCCGAGATATTCAAAAAAATCATCAAAAAAGGTTTGATTTTCGAATTGAACCCGATTTTGATAAAAATCGTGATGTAACCCCTTGCCATTTTGGTCGATTTGGGTCAAAATTTAGATTTTCTATTTTTTGATGCCAGTCGATAGTACTGATCCTTACGAGTCCAAAATGGTATAAAATTTGAAAATCGGACACTATTTGGCCGAGATATTCAAAAAAATCATCAAAAAAGGTTTGATTTTCGAACCGACCCCGATTTTGATAAAAAACGTGATGTAACCCCTTGCCATTTTGGTCGATTTGGGTCAAAATTTAGATTTTCTATTTGTTGATGCCAGTCGATAGTACTGATCCTTACGAGTCCAAAATGGTATAAAACTTCACAGCCGGACATTATTTGGCCCAGATATTCAAAAAAATCATCAAGAAAGGTTGACTTTACAAACGAATCGTTTTTGGGTCCACAACTTTTTTCAACCCACTGATTTTTAATTTGTTTGAATGCCAATTGATAGTAGCGATCCGTACAAATTCAAAAAGGTATAATATTTGAAAATCAGACGTTATTAGAAAGAGATATTCAAAAAAATCATCAAAAAAGTTTTGATTTTCGAACCGACCCCGATTTTGATAAAAAACGTGATGTAACCCCTTGCCATTTTGGTCGATTTGGGTCAAAATTTAGATTTTCTATTTTTTGATGCCAGTCGATAGTACTGATCCGTACGAGTCCAAAATGGTATAAAATTTGAAAATCAGACGTTATTTACCCGAGATATTCAAAAAAATCATCAAAAAAGGTTTGATTTTCGAATTGAACCCGATTTTGATAAAAATCGTGATGTAACCCCTTGCCATTTTGGTCGATTTGGGTCAAAATTTAGATTTTATCTCGGGTAAATAACGTCTGATTTTCAAATTTTTTACCATTTTGGACTCGTAAGGATCAGTACTATCGACTGGCATCAAAAAATAGAAAATCTAAATTTTGACCCAAATCGACCAAAATGGCAAGGGGTTACATCACGATTTTTATCAAAACCGGGTCGGTTCGAAAATCAAAACTTTTTTGATGATTTTTTTGAATATCTCGGGTAAATAACGTCTGATTTTCAAATATTATACCTTTTTGAATATGTACGGATCCCTACTATCAATTGGCATTCAAACAAATTAAAAATCTATGGGTCGAAAAAAGTTGTGGACCCAAAAACGATTCGTTTGTAAAGTCAACCTTTCTTGATGATTTTTTTGAATATCTGGGCCAAATAATGTCCGATTGTGAAGTTTTATACCATTTTGGACTCGTAAGGATCAGTACTATCGACTGTCATCAAAACAATGAAAATCTAAATTTTGACCCAAATCGACCAAAATGGCAAGGGGTTACATCACGTTTTTTATCAAAATCGGGGTCGGTTCGAAAATCAAAACTTTTTTGATGATTTTTTTGAATATCTCGGGTAAATAACGTCTGATTTTCAAATATTATACCTTTTTGAATTTGTACGGATCGCTACTATCAATTGGCATTCAAACAAATTAAAAATCAGTGGGTTGAAAAAAGTTGTGGACCCAAAAACGATTCGTTTGTAAAGTCAACCTTTCTTGATGATTTTTTTGAATATCTGGGCCAAATAATGTCCGATTTTCAAATTTTATACCATTTTGGACTCGTAAGGATCAGTACTATCGACTGGCATCAAAAAATAGAAAATCTAAATTTTGACCCAAATCGACCAAAATGGCAAGGGGTTACATCACGATTTTTATCAAAATCGGGTTCAATTCGAAAATCAAACCTTTTTTGATGATTTTTTTGAATATCTCGGGTAAATAACGTCTGATTTTCAAATTTTATACCATTTTGGACTCGTACGGATCAGTACTATCGACTGGCATCAAAAAATTAGCATGCAGACCACTTGTACTTGTTATCTACTCGCTTGCGCTTGAATGGGATATCCACTCTCAGGATGCTACATATATTCTTTTATTTCAATGGGAGTCTGCGTTTATAGCTGGGCGTCGTTCCTGCCGTCTCCGTTACTAAAATGAAATGTGGCAGGTAATTAAGCGGGCGGAATTGCAAAATTATTGTAACTTATAGCGCAGGATCCAGGAATCTCCATGCTTACAGACACTGTGTCTGCTTAAGTTAATGAGATGGTAAAATGGAATCTCTGCCCGTTGGCCGGGCGCGTTTAGTTTTCTGCACGCTGTGATTTCACATTTTACCACCAGCTCCTTTAGCAGTTTTTCTTGACTTTTTGTTGAGTTGGCAGCATCAAATGCTCCCGGCCAACAGTTTTTAGTTGTCTGCTGTCTACACCTGAGTTGCTTAATGACGAAACTATTATTAATATGCGTGGGAGATAAGACTCCGGAAACGGAGGCATTTAAATAAGACCGACTGCCAGCACACTTTTTAAATAAAAAAACAAAAATATGCGGTATGCCTCATAAATTCTGTAAAAATCGGTTTTCTTCACGAATACAGCTCTACATAATTGATGCTCAAATAGTCCGTATTGCTATCCAGGCAATACCACATGTATTTTTAACATTAACATTCATTTGACCAGTGATACGCCGATGAATTTCTTATAGAAGTCAATAAAGTAATACAAAGTCGATTATTAAAGTTTTATTTCAGCTTATTTTTTAAGGTACTGGTAATTAACGTTGTAAAAGACAAATTTTTCATCAGTTCTGTACTACGTAGTTAATACTAGTTGCAAATGTAAATACATCTTAAGAACATTATATCTGTACTAACGATAGCCATTGATGATGTACATTTGTTAATTTTATGCAAATGCTTCTGCTGCTTCGTAAGCCGATGGTCGACTTTGGTCTGGGTCGGACGCAACCAGTAAAATAATAAGGAAGCGCGATACACTGGAACTAATTTAGTAAACATGCTTTGAAAAGGGCACAAGCAAGGGCCAACGTGTTAGGCAAACAGACACAAGCATACTTTTCTGTTCAAACCCCACCCTTAAACTAAAACAATTCATGTGTGTGAGTGTGCACTTAACGGGTGAAATGGCAGCAGCTCATTTTCTGACATCCTGTGGCACACCATGGCACTGTTGTTCCTTTTAAATTTAGGAATAGTTTTATGTCAATTTGCTTTATAAATACCTACAATTTCGGAACTTATTATGAAGTCTACTTTATTACATTTTTTTGACAAAAAGTAATAAGTACTTTTTATATATTTTGGTGTGGGACTAGTAAAATTAAAAAAAATAATAAAAATTAAAAACAAAAAAAGGACATCCGTGCGGATGTCGAACTCGTAACTACCTTCGCCAGCATGAACCAGTTCCATCGCCACATACCTCACTGCCACACAAAAAACTGAGCTATGATAAACGAGAGAGAAAGGCTATCTTCGGCACGCCGAAGATCTAATACCCTTGCAGACCCAACCTTTTCATAATGCTTATAGTGATTTGCCCGTATCTAAGAAGCACAGGGAAAATAGTTAATGCCGATCTTAATAGGATTTTGTATATATATGGGGACCTTAGTAAAACCAATAATTGCCGAGTTTGGTCAAGATATCTTGATAAGCAAAATGTTTTTTCATACAAAAACTTAATTTTTGACCGATCGTTCCTATGGCAGCTATATGATATAGTGGTCCGATCCAGCTGGTTTTAACATATGTGCTGCGTGCTACAGAAAGAGGGACTTCTGCCAAGTTTCATAAAATAGCTTTAAAACTGAGAGACTAGTTCGCATAGAAACAGACAGACGGGCATGGCTCTATCGACTCGGCTGTTGATGCTGATCAAGAATATATATACTTTATGGGGTCGGAGATATCTCCTTCTGCCTATTTCCACTTAACTATTATATGCTTTTAACCAATTTTCAATGGTTGTAATTTAGGAAATATCCACGCTTTCGATCAAGAACTGAGAAGAAGCCTATTCTATTGTATCAGCTTCGAACTCATTTTGAAATTCTAAAGAGTACAAAAATCAATAAAAACATGTTTCACACATTTCGAAAAATCTTACTGTATAGCAAATAAGTATCAAAGCTTCTAAAAATTATTATAGTTGCAGAGACTTGAATTCATTTAATTCCATTAGATTTTAATTTCCTAATCTCCTCATTCTTCCCATTTCTCAAAAATAGATTATATTTATTTATGTTATTTGGGATAATATTTTTCTAATCTTTCATTTTGAGGCATATGTAATCATATGAATATTTTGTGTCAGACAGATAAGGCACGATAAGGCGAAGTTTTGGGATAATTCACTCAACCACAAAAGTGGTTGTACGAACTGCTTGTTTACAATCCAATTGACCTGTAATTTTTTAAATATCTTTGCCCAAATTAATTTGAGGGGTGTTTTTGGAAGGCCTTGGTGGCATTGGCAACCAAAGTTTTCTTGGGTATAGTTTCGGATTCAAATTCATTTCCAAGGATCTTTATAAAAATTCATTAGAAACGCGTTTCAAATGTTTTGGGCGAAATCAAAATCGGTTCTTCTTGGACGATATATGGGAATCAATGGTGCAAGGGCGAACTTGTAAAATTCGTCCGAACGAACTCCAACTTATTTTAAAGCAATAAATAACAAGTAAGAGGTTCTAGTCGGGAGCTCCCGACTAGGGGATACCCCGAACCCTCTTATTCCAACACCAAATAAATTAATAAAAAAAAGTTCCCTTGGCAGGTCGCGAATTTGCAACTGACCGCATTACTTACTGTCGACTCTACTCAACAGCCACACCAGTAAAAAAAAAAAATAATAATACTTTCCCCGGTAGGGCTCGAACTCGCGAAAGACCGCACCACTTGCTATGCCTCTACTCAGCAGCCACACCAACAATTAAGTACTTATGATAAAAAAAGGAACTAAAATAAAATTTCAAAAAAAAGATGCAATTACCATGCTATTAGAATGCGAAGCAGACGCGCATGAATGTGTGTGTGTACATGTATACAGAAATTCTTAAAGCTGCTGCCCCATTGAATTGCGCAGTTGCATATAAGTTTGGTGTTTCTTAACCGATCCTTATGAAATTTTCTACAGTATATCTTATTGTACCATAGAATATTTGTGTATTCTGAAAAAATCAATTGCATTTAAATTGTGGTTTAAATTGGTTGGCAATAAAAGTTGGGTTATTAACTTGATTTATAGCTCTGGGGTGGTAGCGGGGAGGTGGCGATAGGTATGAAATGGAAGATACTTGAAATATCTATAATATTCTAGAAGCAACATATCATGTTTGGTGGCTTTAGCTCTTATTATTTACCCACTTTGCTAAAAAAAACAGGATGATTGTATCGATTGCTTGGAAACGGAGTAAGTTATCGATTATCGGAAACAAACTCGATCTGCGCGGGAACTAGGAGCATCTACATCTAAAATTTCAGTCTCTAGCTCTTATAGGTTCTGAGATCCTTTGACTCATACATACGGACGGACGGACGGACAGACAGACAGACGGACATGGCTAGATCGACTCGGCTATTGATGCTGATCAAGAATATATATACTTTATGGGGTCGGAGATGCTTCCTTCTGCCTGTTACATACATATGAATTTTGCACAAATACAATATACCCTTATACCTATTTTTAATGGGTTCAGGGTATAAAAACCTAATGGAAGCGTTTTAACGATTTTGGAAATTCCAGCCGCAACTGTGAAAGAACTGTGGCTCACTTCAAAGATCTTTGTTAAAATTTATTTGTTAATTATTTTAATTCAAAGAACGAACGTTTATTTTTCGAATTCAAGATTTGCACCATAGGACTAACATCAGGGGAAATCGTTGGTATGGGTGATTAAAATTTTCCATAGGCGTAAAACTAATGTATAAAATTTAAAGCAAAAAACGTAAACTGGGTAAGACTGTGAAATACCAGCTGATATAATAAAAATTTATAATATTTCGATCTTCCTTGTTCTGAATAACTCCCTAATTTAAAGTCACACATCAAAATATGAGTAGTACTGACTGAAGCTTATCTGTTGTAAAACTAAGTCGTACCAGAATCATGTACCCACTGAATAAAACCTACATTGAACGGAGATTTATGTCGTCTGCGCAGCGTTTTCTCCCTCTTGTTTATATTCATACGAAAGGCGGCTTGTCGGCAAAATACGCCGAAAAAAATTATGAATTTCCATACTTTCACGCTTCGTGAAGTATTGTTGCCCTTGCCTTGTTGGCTTTAGTTCTGTCCAGTCCCTGACAGCGCCAGCAGCAACAGTTGAAACTGTGAACGGTGAAACAGCGGCAAACGCAGTGCTGTCGACGTCATCGTCATGCCCCAGCGCGGTGAACAAATGGATAAAGGTAGACACAGAGCCAGTGCACAATTTCCCCGCCGACACGAGACCCGGCTCGTGACACTGATTTAGCCGAGCAAGAACGAATGTTATTGGGAAGCAGCGAAATAAATAGGGCTCCACAAAGCAATGTGAATGCTGCGCGCTAGGGATTTCTTCTATTCTCACACATACAAATTCATGCAGACAACACACAACAAAAACTCAATGACACCCACCGCCAACGCGACTCGCCCTTGCTCGTGCTCTTTCGGATGCCCAGTCGTATTTGGGGGTTGGAAAAGCGTCGTCGTCGTTAGCCTCGCCATCGTGTTGGGTTTACTGTCGCCCTGTAAAGAGTTTTCATTATAAATGAAAATCAGTTGTTGGCTCATTCAATTCGTGACGTTCACGGCGGAAGTACACGCCAAACGCTTTGCAGCGGGTGGCTTAAGGTTTTCAGTCTGTATTGCTTTTGTTATTGCTGTCGCTCTGAATGTCGTGTCCGCGTCAAACGGTCAATTTCAATCACATTTTTTTTTAATACTGTGCAACATCATTTTTGTTTAGGTGCTTCAATAGTAATAGTGTGCAAAATTTCAAACAGAAACTTTGTCGCCAGCATAGTGCTGATTTAATTAAAACAGCAAAAGTGAATCAAAATACTGAATAACACCTAGAAATTTTGAAAAAACTAATGGTCCAGCAATATATAGGAATGATAAACTAATAATAAAAAAATAAGTGTAAGTATTAAATGAAACAATTATCCTGCATTCTAGTCCATATATCCGCTCTAGTTTACAAACCGTTAACAGGTGGTCAATCAGAAGTTTATATGGCAGTGGTTCCTGCCGAAATAGAGATTGTCTGTTTTTTTTTTTATTTTTATTAGTTAAAAGATCCCTCACGCAAATCTTAAAGTATGTGTATTATATTTTTTGCCGAATAGCTCTACCACTCCAGCAGAGGACTATTAAGCAACTACAGCCTGTGGCACTTTCTAAAGGAAATCGGTATCATTCATTTGCCGAAGCGCGCTAAAATACCCTAACTCACTCAGTCACTCAGCAACCCAGTCAGCCGATGCTTCGTTGCGCAATCGTCATACTCGTGCGTTTTAATGTTACCTTACTTGGCTCTTGTGTACTCATTCTTTATGTTTATTGATGCACAATACAACCGCATTTGGCCATGCAGACAGACCGTTAGTCTGCCATCCGGCCAACAAGCAGATTCTTTGTTCACTGTCATGGTCTATTGCCGACCAAATATAATAGGAGTGTATTTAAATTCCAATAAATTTGACTATAGGCACAACTAAATACAAAAGCTATTACAAATATATACATGCTTGAAAAAATACATAACTATTTAACAAAAAATAAACATGTAAGTAAGCGATTGCTGATCCCTTGCTTGACTTTCAAATTTTTTGTGAAGTATAAAAGTATAAACATATAAAAATTTACCTAGACAACAAAGATCCCAGAAAATATATAGAAGGTTTTTTTTGTCACATCTCTTCTTATAAAAAAATCACCTATTATCGGAGCTATATTAAATGCTATTCCCATATTGGTTTTTAATTTTCGACCATCAAAATCGCGAAAAACTTTTATGTGCAACTTTTTGTTTACTCTCCGATCGGCATCAAACTCATTTTTAAAGATATTTGTCAATATTCGTGTGATGGGAGTTTCGCATTTTTTAAGATTCTCACCGCAAGACTAACACGGGCGGAAATCGTTGATTCCAACATTTGGTTCTTTATTCGACTTAAAACGTATTTTGAAATAGAACTGAAAACCAAAATGGGTAGATTTAAATTTTCCACGGGCGTGTACTTATTCCACGGGCAAGGCGGGCCAATACCCTCTAGTTTTTTTATGTGCGCTAAATTTGCATTATTGTTTGAGACCCCGTTATTAAAGCTTTGGGGCCGGATATCCCTCAAAAGTTTTTATTTTTGGCAAATATGGTTTTATTCGCGTTTCGGCTTGGATACTTTTTGAACAGCTAGTTAGGCTTTATGGTTGAGTTTATATACAAAATTTAAAATGAAATTCCGTTTTCAAAACGGTTCGCCGCAAGCCCGGATTGAAGCCTTGGTCCATACTAATATGTGTCGACATCCGTCAACTAAAAATTTAATTCTGAACTCTTGATATCATGAGCGAAGTCGAGAGATGTGACTGAAAAAAGCCATTTGAACAAAAGATATGATAGACACTTTCGCCTGTCAACGCAACAACAAACTTGGCCATTGATACAACTGATAAAAGTTCTGAACACAGCAGACATCAGAATCAACGGAAATGTGCCAGATACAATAAACACAGACACATACACACACACACACACTAAGGAATATCTGACTGACTCAACTAGTGGCTGTGGAGTAGTGAGTTTGCCTTCTTCCGCTTCACCGCATTGCATATGTCACGTACAGTTGCGTGTGCATGTATTCGTGAGTATTATTTGCTACAACAAAAGGGGTTCGACTGCATCCGTTCTCACACCCTACATGTGTCTGCAGCATTATAGCAAATTGAGTATAATATACTTTTGGCTAGTTGTTCTTGACACTTAAGATTTAGCCTCCTTCACCAATGTTTTATTACGTTTAATGAACTGTATTGGCGTTTAAGGTGGCATTCGCATTTTGAACAAAGCTCTTAATAACTCAGTTTGTTAACACTCTACTTTAGAGACTATTATTCATTCAAATACTTTTTGAAGCTTAGTAGATTGGTTATAAAAAAAAAAAACACAGAAATACAAAAAATAAAAATTTTTATTTTAAAGCTTCAGTAACTTTTTGCAAATGTATCAACAGGCGGTTGTGTTTACGGATTGGTTTGTCTGTCCGTCAGTTGAAAAACTTCAATGTCAATGACTACAAGAACTGGAGACCCAGATTTTGCATTTAACTATTCACTCGTACACTTTACCATGTTGCAAATTTGAGAAAAGTTGAAAAACGTAGGGAATAAACTATATTAGTAGTCTTGTTTTTCTCGTCAATTAGTTTGTTGTACATAAAAATGTTAATTAATTTTAGCTAGGCTTTTACCGTGCATAGTAAACTCAATCAATGGCGACTGCCACCAGCTACATTTTAAATGTGTTAGTTTTTAATTGGCTAGCAGTAAACTTTATTAACTTGCGTGAGTAGCAAAAACGACCTTGTCACCTGCACTAAAATGTAGTAAATATATGTAAGCATGCTTTAGTAGGCTTTGTTTTTAATACGATACAAACTTAGTAAGAGTGATCTAGTCAGATGTGCACGACTGGGAGACACCTTGTACCCAAGCATTCCGAATTCCGGCAGATGAGCGATTTAGTTAATGTATGTACATACATATGAATTTTCACAAAAAAAAAAAATAAATAATAAAAACCCAACTACTAAAAACAACAAAAACCAAAAAAAAAAACTACACTACTAACTAAACATGTAAAACTTCAGAGCCTACTTGACTTCTTGAGAATATAAATAAATAAATAAATAAATTCGGTTTCTTTAAATTTGCAGCACAGCGACAAATAAGCTGGGTCTGCGGTTGGTATTAGAAAACAAACACGCATGAATACATAAATGCATAAATATACACACACACATACATACAAACGCACGCACATACATATATATTTCTTATGTGCGCTCGTAAAAAATACCTGTATTATTATTTACTTTGTTTCATATAAGCTCACTATTATAAAATTTGTATAGAATCTATACTTTATTTACTGCTTGTATATATATAAATAAAATACTTTAACAGTATAGGATAGTTTGCGGATTTACCTAATATTCAAAATAGTGCATGTATCCAAAATATGTATGTAGTCAATATGCAAACAAATTCTGCGGGATGCCGTGATTAAATTCGTGTATAATTTTATTTTATGCCAACTGCTCCTACTGGAGACTGATTGATTAATAATTGGTACTAATAGGTAGGTTACCTACAACTATATTTATTCGAAATATATGCAGTTCTCGGTAACTCAGAAAATTATTTATTATAATTTATCATAACACTTGAGGTTTGAAGTGCAATAAATACACATGCCTGCATATCATATTTCAGAAATTAACATCTTCGTTTTTACGATAAACATTGCCTATACATAGTAATTTTGCAAAATTAATTTTTAACCTTTGACTTACATTTGTTCTAAAGCATTCCACGTAGGCAC
Source organism: Drosophila novamexicana (assembly GCF_003285875.2). Classification (NCBI taxonomy): domain Eukaryota; kingdom Metazoa; phylum Arthropoda; class Insecta; order Diptera; family Drosophilidae; genus Drosophila; species Drosophila novamexicana. Next base: position 80,217 of record NW_020824945.1, on the reverse strand, counting down.
GCGATTACCAGTAACAGATGAGCAAGATTGATAAGGTAAACATACGTCTTTCTTCTACGGGAATGAGAGGCATAAGCTGGGGATGGTAATGCACGCAAAGACTGCACAGCCTCATCGATGAAACGTTTAGCCTTTGAAACACTTGATTTAATTGCGTTTTTCCTTTGCAAGCATAAGCAGCATCTGCACTCATTGTGATCGAAGGATAAGCCACATACATTATTTATACCCGTAACGTTCAAGTTATTAACACTGTCCAGTTGTAGAAGGGAATTTTCAGATGAAGTGAAGACTTCTAGCTCGCTGGCTTCGAGCAAATCGCTAGCTACCCAGTTTTCCGATTGCACAAATAACTGGTTAGTTGCAATGCATGCCGTACGAACATTATTTCCCTCTGAATTTTTATTTATATACAATAAATGTGTGGAATCATGTAGATTTGTCAACTGATTTGCATCATCCGCCGAGAGTGCTTGGTGCAGAAAATGATCATTGTTTTCCGAACGTCGATATTGTTTGTTCTGAATACTTGTCGAAACACAGTTGTAAAATAGTGGATAGCCATAGAGATAAATCTTACGTAATCGAGGCCTATATACTGCCCGTAAGTGGTAGGTTTTTGTCAACATTTGGCGGTTCAGCATTTTGTGGAATGCAAACTGTGTGGAACGAACATTATTTTTATTAACGTCTTCCTTTAAATATTCTGAAAAGCACTCGGTGCCATCTAGTCTCTCCTCCACCTTTGGTATGCTCTGATTGGTGCCAGCAATAAATGCCCGACTGCATCTGGAACCATACATACCATCTTATAAATCGAAATATTTGCCAATTACTTAGTATACTTACAAATGCATCCACATCATTTCTAGACATGTGAACTCTACTAGACATATAAAAAATCTTAAAACAATTACCTCAGGGTGTACTACAATTCTATTTTCCTTGCTGTTACAAAATTGGTTTGTTTTCAGTTTTCATTAAAAATAATGTTGATATGTATGCTAACTAACTAAGCTAACTAACTAACTAAGCTAACAGCTAACTAAGTTAACAGACCTTTACTACTTGTTGCAATGTTATAGCTTTATAAAATCAAATCTGTGTCGCCCAACCTAAAATCACTCATTTTATATTTGTAAATTGCTTTCTTCCTTCGTCTTGCTGCGAGCTACAATGTCACTCTTTTCCACTTCAACTTAGCAATAAATATTCTCACCAATTGTTGCTGCCTTTTTTGAACTCCTAACTAAATACCATGTTTTTGCAAGTGTTGAACTGTTCACTGTTCTCTTCAGTAACTTATCAATTCCAACAATGCAACCTGACTACCAGGTGAAGCTCTACTAAGCGTGAACATTTCTATTGAAAGAAGATCAAATTTTATTGATTTTAAGTGAATTATTTTCTTGCTGGATAGTGCGTTTTCTTTCTTGCAATGGCTGGACTTAAAGGCCTTTGGAACGACTATACCTGAGAAAGATTCGGACAGAATATATGTATACCCAACAAGCTAATTGGACATTTAGGCCTTTAACTTACCATATACATAATAAACATTTGCATGGTAATCCAGACCTTAAAATCCGTTGGTAGCCGTTTATAATGTAACATAGAAATCTTTTAAACCGCAGATTGCATTACTTTTTTTTTAGCAAAAAAATAAATTGTGAACATGCGATCTGCTAATATTACAATGCGATAATCTACTATCGGTCTGTATGCATGTGCTCGTATATTTCCATTTAGTCGATATAAAAGCAATAATTTTGGGAGCTAGAGGCACCAAATTTGCTGTGTAGACTCTCGTTAGCTTGACAGCAAACGGCGTGCGCGAATGTGTGTAGACTTAAAAAGGTAACAACAAAGAGTGGGGCTTGATTTTCTAACAACATCAATTCCAATCTGTGTTAATGGAATCAAATCATCTTAAAATATATTACTTATATGGAGCGAATAAATTTTAAAAACCACTCAAAAGGGACGACATATCTTATAGAGATTTATAGCGCACTATGCATATGTAATAGTTCCTAAAAAAATAATTAAAAATTAAATTAATATTTTGAATTTGAATGTCCTTGACTCTACTTGATTATCATAATCAAGGTAAGCAAATAGCACTTCGCCAAGAAAATGTCTTCAAAAGTACATGCATGCACATGTCTATTTGCTTTCATGACAACCAACAAATTCATTTTTATTACTCCTTAAACGTTGCCAAGACAATCACAAGAAAGTCGACACCAATACCAAGAATATTCACGAGGCAGACAACTTAAAGACAAAATCTCTTGGGAGTTCTGCCACTAACACTGGCAAATGTTTTACTAAAGCTTAAATGCAAGAAAGAATAGAAAAACTGCGGGAAATAAAAAAAAAAATTCTGACGTAAAAACGTAAGATGCGAACGTGCATACAAATTTTACGACGACTTTTACCCTTTTCTGCATATTCAACACAGTGGGACTGTAAGCCGGACAAGGGCAATCCTCGTCATAGCAGCCGATTATTGAGATTTATATTTTAGTATAAGCTGCTTTTGGTTGACGCTTTGTTTCCCACTTATAATATTTCGTGCCCCTTAAAACGAATCAATAACCTTTTATACAAATCTTTGGTGTGAAAAAATAATATACTGCTATAGGGATAGGGGCTTTTTTAAAGGACAAATACAATTGCACACTTAAGTCCCTCGAATTTTTAGTTTGGTGACCTTGGCATATGTAAATTATTGCAATTTTTAATTTTAAAAAAATTGGGAACCCAAATATAATTAATTTATTTTTATCACCATCACCACAATTTTTGATATTTTCTTTAAAGCAAATGAAGTGACAACATTTATTTAAACAAAATACAATATTGAAAAAAATAAATAGCATAATTTAATATACTTGCCGCTTGCTCCAAATTTTATTCAAAGTTCCACAGATCCCGCACGTGTTGTTATGTAAATTTTGTATTTACCCCTATCTTACACTCTAGTCTAAATCTTTTCAAATGACTTTGAAGACATACGAATGGTAAAATAAAAACTTTTATACAAGCGTTATCTGTCAATTATCTATAATTGCAGATGAAATTATCACAGAAAGCACGGATTGTTCGAACAATTTTATCGTTTTTGGAAACTCGGGCGATTTTCGGAGAACTTTTCCTTTTCATAGATATCTATTATAACCATCAATATTTTCTGTCACACTTAACTTGAGATATAATATGGATAGTACATCCATAGAATCCGTATAAAACTGAAATTTCATTAGTTTAATTGGCATTGAAGACTTTTGACTATTTCATTTCAACTACAGATTGTTTCTTTTTGTAATGATCCGGTCTTCCGAATTTACTTGTTTATTTCAAGGAAATGTTGTGCTTATATTTGACGACGTGCACATATACTTATTCGTTGTCTCATTTGATGAAAAGTAACTTCTTTTAAATGTATACAAAGACTAATTATTTTAACAAAAAAAGAAAAAACAGTACAATCGCGTTTACTTATGGAGGAATATATACTGACATTCTTGACTGTTACAGTCGGTGTAACTAATTTTAAAAAGTGTAAAAAAGATGTAGCAGAACACTTTATCTACGAGATTGTCTGCCCTCTTTAAATGTACAATCATCTTGAGTTTGAAGTCTACAACTTTTTCAGTAGCAATTTACTGTTTCAACTTAGCTCCCACGGTCTTGTCCAACGAAATTGAGCGTAAGTTGACAGACAACTTGAAATTTATTCTACGACTTCTAAGATGTTGACGGTGGTTTTTTACTTAGCTTACTTCTTGCCGTCCCAGTATATACTGTACAAAATACTCCAAATTAATAAAAAAAAAAATATGAGAACTCACAGACAAAAGAACACTATATATATAAAAACAAATGTTGAAACTTAATAGACTCTGCGACCACAGGTATATATTTTCTTATACATGTTTTTCCATACTAATTCATAGTCATGTAATAATAAACAAGTAAGAGGCTCTAGTCGAGAGCTCCCGACTAGGGAATACCCTGAACCATCTTCTTCCAACATCAAATGCATATATATTCTATTTTAGAAGCTATATGTCAAGTTTGGTGACTCTAGCTCTTATTATTTACCAAAATTTCCCAAAAACATGATATCGATATCGATTTTTACCGATTGCTTGGAAACGGAGTAAGTTATCGATTATCGGAAGCAAACTCGATCTGCGCAGGCACTAGGAGGACTTACATCTAAAATTTCAAGTCTCTAGCTCTTATAGGTTCTGAGATCCTTGCGTTCATACATACGAACGGACGGACGGACAGACAGACGGGCATGGCTAGATCGACTCCGCTATTGATGCTGATCAAGAAGGGTCGGAGAAGCTTCATTCTTCCTGTTACATACATTTGGATTTTGCACAAATACAATATACCCTTACACCCATTTTTGATGGGTTCTGGGTATGATCATTGAAAATGTTTCGATTTTCGCACCGACCTCTATTTTGAAAAAAAGCGTGATGTAACCCCTTGCCATTTTGTCGATTTGGGTCAAAATGTTTGGATTTCCTTTTTTTAACGCCCATCGATAGAACTGATCCTTACGAGTCAAAAATGGTATGAAATTGCAAAATTGGACATTATTTGGAAATATTCCAAAAAAAATCATCAAAAAGGTTGAATTTACGAAAGAATCGGTTTTTTGTCAACAACATTTTTCAACCCATCGATGATTAATTTGTTTGAATGCCAATTGATGGTAGGGATCCGTACGCATTCAAAAAAGTATAACATTTTAAAATCAGACATTATTTACCTGAGTTATTAAAAAAAAATCATCGAAAAAGTTTCGATTTTCGCACCGACCTCGATTTTGAAAAAAAAAACCGTGATGATTTGGAAGGTCATATCTCCGTGCGGAGTTATGTCGCTTTGGAACGTCATATCCCCGCGCGGAGTTACGTCGTTTTGGAACGTCATATCTCCGCGCGGAGTTATGTCGTTTTGGAACGTCATATCTCCGCGCGGAGTTATGTCGGTTTGGAACGTCATATCTCCGCGCGGAGTTATGTCGTTTTGGAACGTCATATCTCTGCGCGGAGTTATGTCGTTTTGGAACGTCATATCTCTGCGCGGAGTTATGTCGTTTTGGAACGTCATATCTCCGCGCGGAGTTATGTCGTTTTGGAACGTCATATCTCCGCGCGGAGTTATGTCGTTTTGGAACGTCATATCTCCGCGCGGAGTTATGTCGTTTTGGAACGTCATATCTCCGCGCGGAGTTATGTCGTTTTGGAACGTCATATCTCCGCGCGGAGTTATGTCGTTTTGGAACGTCATATCTCCGCGCGGAGTTATGTCGTTTTGGAACGTCATATCTCCACGCGGAGTTATGTCGTTTTGGAACGTCATATCTCCGCGCGGAGTTATGTCGTTTTGGAACGTCATATCTCCCCGCGGAGTTATGTCGTTTTGGAACGTCATATCTCCGCGCGGAGTTATGTCGTTTTGGAACGTCATATCTCCACGCGGAGTTATGTCGTTTTGGAACGTCATATCTCCGCGCGGAGTTATGTCGTTTTGGAACGTCATATCTCCGCGCGGAGTTATGTCGTTTTGGAACGTCATATCTCCGCGCGGAGTTATGTCGTTTTGGAACGTCATATCTCCGCGCGGAGTTATGTCGTTTTGGAACGTCATATCTCCGCGCGGAGTTACATCGTTTTGGAACGTCATATCTCCGCGCGGAATTATGTCGTTTTGGAACATCATATCTCCACGCCGAGTTATGTCGTTTTGGAACGTCATATCTCCGCGCGGAGTTACGTCGTTTTGGAACGTCATATCTCCGCGCGGAGTTATGTCGTTTTGAAACGTCATATCTCCGCGCGGAGTTATGTCGTTTTGGAACGTCATATCTCCGCGCGGAGTTACATCGTTTTGGAACGTCATATCTCCGCGCGGAATTATGTCGTTTTGGAACATCATATCTCCACGCCGAGTTATGTCGTTTTGGAACGTCATATCTCCGCGCGGAGTTACGTCGTTTTGGAACGTCATATCTCCGCGCGGAGTTATGTCGTTTTGAAACGTCATATCTCCGCGCGGAGTTATGTCGTTTTGGAACGTCATATCTCCAAGCGGAGTTATGTCGTTTTGGAACGTCATATCTCCGCGCGGAGTTATGTCGTTTTAGAACGTCATATCTCCACGCGGAGTTATGTCGTTTTGGAACGTCATATCTCCACGCCGAGTTATGTCGTTTTGGAACGTCATATCTCCAAGCGGAGTTATGTCGTTTTGGAACGTCATATCTCCGCGCGGAGTTATGTCGTTTTGGAACGTCATATCTCCGCGCGGAGTTATGTCGTTTTGGAACGTCATATCTCCACGCCGAGTTATGTCGTTTTGGAACGTCATATCTCCGCGCGGAGTTACGTCGTTTTAGAACGTCATATCTCCGCGCGGAGTTATGTCGTTTTGGAACGTCATATCTCCGCGCGGAGTTATTTCGTTTTGGAACGTCATATCTCCGCGCGGAGTTTATCGATTGCTTGGAAACGGAGTAAGTTATCGATTATCGGAAACAAACTCGATCTGCGCAGGCACTAGGAGCACCTACATCTAAAATTTCTCTCTAGCTCTTATAGGTTCTGAGATCCTTGCGTTCATACATACGGATGGACGGACGGACGGACGGACGGACGAAAAGACAGACGGACATGACTAGATCGACTCGGCTATTGATGCTGATCAAGAATATATATGGGGTCGGAGATGCTTCCTTCTGCCTGTTACATACATTTGGAATTTGCACAAATACAATATATCCTTATACCCATTTTTAATGGGCTCAGGGTATAATAAGAGTATCCTAGTCGGTAGTATCCGATCTGGTGCAGCAGATCGAGCTTCTTGGTTGTTTGCTTTTGGATATATAAAAATAATTTTTAAAAAAATTCAGTTCAGTCGAACTCGCAACTATATTCCATCGACCGAACTGCCCCACGTACTCCCCGCCTCATACTCCACAACCATCCTAGAATCTGGTTTTCTGCGAAAAAAAAGCTGAGCCGGTAGCAAGGTTTAATAAAACTGCAAGTTCACCTCCGGAGCAGGCAACGAACGGGGACTCCCGATTAGACCAATTTTGCTTGAACTGATTTTCGCTTAGATATGTATGTTAAAAGGCCGCCTCAGCGATTATTTTTATTTTACTGATTATTTTTCGTCCGATCGGTTTCACTCTCACTTTATACATATCTATCGATAAAGTAAAGACATTATTAATATATGTATATACTAGCGGGTATTCCTTGGCCCTGCCAACGTCAAGTTTTATGTTTAATATTTTAGATGTATCTTTTGCACCCAGTGAAAATGAGATTGGAGCCAATCCGCAACTCCACAAATGCGGTGAAATTTCCAAAATAGTCACATATTCAGTAAGCTTTCATTTAGTATTTTAAAAAAAAGATTGAAGCCGATTGGACAGACTTATTTACCAAAAAAAAAAATAATAATAAATAAATACAAATTTTCACAAATATTTAAAAAAAAAAGATTTTGAAGCCGAAAGGAATTTTACGGGTTGGGGAAATAGTCGACTCGATCTAGCTATGAGCGTCGGTCTCTCCGCATTTTTGTACGCGTCCATCTCAGAACCTTTAGGAGCTAGAGACATGCAATTCCGAACGAATGTGCCTGCGCAGTACAAGATTTTTTAATAGTGGATAACTTGCCCCATTTCTAGACCATCGAAAAAATCAATATTGAAATACAGTTTTTTGAGAAAAACTTTTAGGTCTTAATAGCTAGTAACCAAATTTGGCATGTAGCTCTTTGAATTGTATACAAAGGTTTATAAGATCAAATAACTTTAATTTTATAGTTATCGCCACTACTTCGCCATTAGCTACAAATAAATAAATCAATTGGAACTTCTCAACAATTTTTGGGGCTGCTAGCGAGAATTTCAAAAGCTTATGTATATATGACATGACAAACAAAATTCATGTGTATCTTTATAGAATTCCATAAACAGCATTGCAATTGCGATTGTATTGTATTATATGCTGTATGTATGCATACATACATATGTTGGTATGGTTACGGATTCGAGTCCACATGAGGGATATTTTTTATTTGAATTTAATTTTATTACTTTCAAAACAAACGGTGAGCTGTATTTGCAATTTCAGGGTATCCTCTTGTCGGCACCTCCCGACTAAAAACTCGTTTTTTAACGTCAAAGCAAACGACCGCGTATTGCTACATTTGGTGTTGGCAGAAGAAGGTTCAGTCGGCCACTCCCGATTAGAGCACTCTTACTTGTTTCTTTATTAATGCGCGTAGCGCGAGATGCATTTGGTGTTGGTATAAGTTTCAGGTCACTCCCGACTAGAGCATTCTTATTTGTTTTATATGCAGCTATGCAAAAAAACAAGGTCAATAATAGCATAGTTTTTAACAATCTACATTGAACTCAGATTTCGTCAGCAGCGGGCTGTGATGATTATGAACAAGTTCGTTGTCGACGAAACCTGCATACTGTGTGGAATGGCAACAAGAACCATATTAGAAAATTGAGAACTGTATATACATATATATATTCACAATCTACAAATTCAACAGAGTTTAAGAATACACGAAGATGCCCGTCGTGATGTACAGACCCAATATGCTATATACTCTGTCAAAATATTTAACATTTTCTTTCATTTTGAATAAAAGTATTTTCAATAGCTGATGCCCTGAAAGCAATGTTTAGTAAAATGGTCGATAAAGCCATTTGTGGGAAGAATATAAGAGAAATTTGTAAGAGTGTGATAAATACAATTCTGTGATAAATACGTGTTCTTTAATATTTTTGTTTTTGAGTTGATCTTGATGAAGATTTTAGCAGTGCATACTATTATGCTATGGAATATTTTTATATTCTCAGAAAGATAATTGCAGCAAATGTGTCTTTAATTGGTGGGTATATTTTAAAAAAATGTATCTTTAGTTTATTTATTGCTATTGGGTGGATAGCTATAAAATTAAACGTACTTGATCCTTACATACTATTCTAAAGGCTACATGTAAGCCTGATTCGAGGTAGTCAACCTTAGGAAAGCTCATTGGTTCCTACCATTTAAAAAGGAGTTAGTCCAAGGCAAAAGAGTGGGGGGGGGGGAGGATTAATCTGGCTATAATTCCCTTTACGAAAGAAACGACATAACTGTCCCGATAAGTGTTTTTAACATTAACTATTTTTTAAATTTAGAATAATCACACTTCACCTGGGCATGTGCAAATTGAACATGCATGATCGGCCATTGCAAAGAAACATTTACAATTTATAAAACTTGATTTGGCTTTCTTATGCTTTGATACACTGATAATTCAGTCACGAAACGCTTTGAATTAGAGGAGACATCGTCGATTTTTTTCAATTTTTCAATTTAAAAGGCGAGATAAGTAAATAAAGCCATGAATATTAATGTAATATTTTGTAGCTTGATTTTTTAATTAAATACAAATATTTGTACAAATATATATTTTTACGAATCAGATAGATAGCTATGAAAATGTTGATTGATAACATACATATGTATATGTAACACAATTTGTTGTAAATGAGTTTATATTAAATCACAAACTCAAATCATAGCCAAATGTTCGCATCATATCTCAAACAATACACATAATTAAAAAATAAAAATCAATTCCAACGTAATATAATTAAAATATACTCAGAAATTCCTACAGAGCCCTACAGTTTTGTGCCAGCCGAGGAAAATAGGGAAATAAGTAAAATCTTATTGACATTACGCCACTTTATTAAAAACTCCTACGGAAAATATATTCTGGTAATTGACCTTTTGGATGAAAACACCCTTGCATAGCTATTTATGGATAAAGTATACTGCAAATCGAATATGCATATGTTTGGGAGGTTGTTGTGTCTTCGACACCACGTAGACAATTGTTTCTTCTTGTTTTTGAATGATTATGCCTTTATATTTTTATACCCTAAACCCATTAAAAATTGGTAATAAGGGTATAATGTATATGTGTAAATGTATGTAACAGGCAGAAGGAAGCACCTCCGACCCCATAAAGTATATATGTTCTTGATCAGTATCAAAGCCGATTCGATCTAGCCATTTTCGTCTGTCCGTCCATCCGTATGTATGAACACAACCTATAAGAGCTGAAATTTTAGCTGTAGGTGCCCCTAGTGCCCGCGCAGATCGAGTTTGTTTTCGATATTCGATAACTTACTCCGTTTTCAAGCAATAAATAAGAATCGACATCGAAATCCTGTTTTATTTAACAAATTGGGTAATTAATAAGAGTAATAGTCACCAAATTGATATGTTGCTTCTGGAATAATATATATATATATATATATATATATATATATATATATATATATATATATATATTATTCCAGAAGCAATATATATATATATATATATATATATATATATATATCAAGTATCTTTCATTTTATACCGATTACCACCTCCCCGTTACCACCGCGAAGCTATAAGTCAAGTTAATAAACTTACATGTATTGCCCACCAATTTAAGCCACATTTTAAAGGCAATTGAATTTTTGAGAATACACGAATATTTTTTAGGACAATAAATTGCATCAACACAAAAGAAAATGTGTTTTGGTGGCCCACGTGTTTGCGGTGGCTAGCTCCCGGCTAGAACCTCTGACTTGTTTCATATACACATTATTGGAACAACAAGTAGCTGCGTTACTTGCTTACTGAAAGTAATTACTAATTTTTGAAACCCAAACACATATATACATACAGTCATTTGTCACTGACAAAACACGTGAGCATCGGTAACACAATTTAATACCCAAGCATTAACTATAAAGAACTTACACATACTTGTATAAACGCGCTGCCTATAAAACACATTCAATGTCGAGTCACGACTAATTCTTAATACTATCAAACCGAAACGATAAGAACAAATTTCAAAAGGCATTCGTATTTTAGTTTTCTTACATCAGCAGTGGCACCTACACTTTTATTTCTCATTTAAAATAGTTCGTTCTTTTATTCCCTTGATTCAAAATCACTTTTAAGACAATTTGTGGATTGCTTTAATGCTGGATTCTAACAGCGAAATAAAATACGTACGGATGCCATCAGTGACATTTAGGTGAGACTATGTTGTTTTTATTAATCTAAATGAAACAATTTGTATACACCTCTAATGTAATATTTAATTGTAAGTTATATTGCAATGGTATCAAATACGAACAAAAAACTGATAAAAACTTCTTAATAAAAATGCTGTTATATAATAGAATCAAAAGAATTAAAATTATTTTATTAAAACAAAGTATTCGTCTAAGAGATTGATACGCAGTGTAATTAAAACGGTGAGTGAGGGATGTTAAAAGCGCCAAGATGAAAAATTTTACATGATGTTCACCTTTTTGTGTATGTAACAGGAAAACAAAGCACATTTGCCCCGCAAGGAAATATTCTTCTTCACAACAATGAACTGAACAATGAACATGCTACAAGAATTCAACTCTATATACACAAAAGTGTTTGTCCTGACTGACTGACGGGACACGGCGGCTCTAAAATGGGCCAATATGTGTTTTTTTAATCCCTAAGCCCATTCAAAATGGGTAAAAAGGCTATAATGTATTTGTGCAAATGTATGTAACACCCAGAAGGAAGCATCTTCGACCCATAAATATATATATATTTGATCATATATTATTGATCAATATTAATAACTCGTTGATCTAGCCATGCCCATTTGTCTGTCCGTCCGTCCGTGTATATCAACGCGAGGATCTCAGAGCCTATAAGAGCTTGAGACTTAAAATTTGGAATGTAGGTCCTGGTGCCCACGCAATACGAGTATGATTCCGATAACTGATAACATTTCCAACCTTTTGATCAAAATCTATATCGAAACTGTTTTTTAAGCAGATTTCGTAAGTTAAACAAGTAAGAGGTTCTAGTCGGGAGCTCCCGACTAGGGGATACCCTGAACCCTCTTCTTCCAACATCAAATGCATATATATATTATATTTTAGAAGCTATATGTCAAGTTTGGTGACTCTAGCTCTTGTTATTTACCAAAATTGGCCAAAAAACAGGATATCGATATCGGTTTTTATCGATTGCTTGGAAACGGAGTAAGTTATCGATTATCGGAAACAATCTCGATCTGCGCGGGAACTAGGAACATCTACATCTAAAATTTCAAGTCTCTAGCTCTTATAGGTTATGAGATCCTTGCGTTCATACATACGGACGGACAGACAGACGAACATGGCTAGATCGACTCGGCTATTGATGCTGATCAAGAATATATATACTTTATGGGGTCGGAGAAGCTTCCTTCTGCCTGTTATATACATTAGGATTTTGCACAAATACAATATACCCTTATACCCATTTTTAATGGGTTCAGGGTATAAAAAGCTATAATAAGCTAAATAGTATATATTATACTAGTGAGTATACCCCGGCCTTGCCCGTGGTACGGCAAATAATTCCTAAAATAAATTCTCTCAAAGATATTTAAAAATGATTTTCAAACTGATCGAGCGGTAAATAAAAAAGATTCATACTGTTCACACTGTTGTGGGTGAAATTTTCCAAATCGCTGAAGCACTTATTCATTAAGTTCTTATGTAATGCTTTGGATATAAACTTGAAGCAAATCGGACAAAACCTAGAAACACGAATAATGTTGACAGACATAAATATAGAGGCCAAACCATGAACAAAGAACCATACCTTATAAAAATCGGATAAGTTTTGACCAAATAATGTTTAAAATAATGGTATAAGATAATTGAGGGTATCATTTTTACAAGAATTTAGACCAAGAATATTGTTGCCCTTTGGTATAACAGCACATTCGAATGCATTTATGTACATATATAATGGTGTTTACATAAATTTATGCCCTGAACATTTTATAAATAGCGGGTATTTCCCGGTCGGGCTCTACTTTAGTCGGGCACACTTTGTAATTCATTATAAGAGCAAATATATCTTGACTTATAATTTACAGGCAAAAGTGTATATCTTCTGTGCTATTTTTGTAGCCAACTAAAGTTGACTAACTCCTATAATACTAAAAGCTGGCATTGTCGCTCAATTTTGGGTCTCATATATTTAAAATTGTGTTAGCCTGTGTACTAAAAGTATTCAAGCAACGGCAAAAAGAGAAAGCCAATAAAATCGCTAATCAACAAGTCAAACATAGATTCACAAACAGCACCGTCGGCTGCAGTAGCTGACAAAAATATTAAAAGCTATTAGTAACTCAGGCGACATACTGCTGAATAGTTGTAAACAGCATATGCTCTTTTACAAAGTCGCGTTATCTGGAAAATTAGTTGAACTCAAGCTTGTTGACAGCCATTTCTTACGAATGGTTTATATTGTAACTGCGTTTTAAGCATCGACCAAATGAATTTAAATATGTCGCTGAACAATATAAATACAAACGGTTTTTACGATGAACCGATTTTATTGTGGAAAACAAAGCAACGCGTTCATTACCAAGATGATGTGGCACGAACCAAAAAGTGTGTGTTTTCATTTAAAATGACTTCTAAGCATTGAATGATAACTTTAAGGTTGTACATTTGTAAATATTTTTATAGACAAATCAACGATGAAATCGTGTTTGCATGTGCCTGTGAATGTGTATAAGAGTTCAGTAGATAAGTTGTATAAGTGACCCAGAATAAAGTGAAGTCTTATCTCAAGACCATAGCAAACAATAATATTTAAACGTTGGACTGATATCTTGTAACTATTTTTTAATAATAATTAGAATGATGATAAAATGAATGTAATTATAAAATTAAGTAGTCAATTTCAAATGCACAAATAACACTAACAACAAAATCAAATTTTGAGCTCCCGACTAGAACATCTTACTTGTTATATATATGTATAATATATTGAATTTCTCAGCGTCTCTTTAGCTTGTGTACTTTATAATTCCAAGAAGCTTTGTAAAATATTTAGCCTATATATAAAAATACATATTGATCGCAATGATTTTATGCAACGGTCTTCAGGCCAGGATACAGATATGACGAAAAACAATAATGGTGGGGATTTAGGACATTCATTTTAGTTAGGGATATCCTTCGATTAGATTTCAAGTATTTTTCTTTAACCTACTTCTAGAGTACATCCAACAAACATTAATGCATAATTAATTATAATTACTTCTACACAGTCTGACCGAAAGTACAAAATATTTCAATTACTTCATGCCTGTGCTTAATGTTCACCTAGTAAAACTCTCTTTTCTTCAACTTGAACTCTTTTTATATTGCTTATTTTTTATTTAAGCAGAAGATTCTATTTGATAATTCATTTAGCTGATCTTTGTTAATAACATACAAAGCTGATTAGTATAAAATTAGCACAGCACGATTTACCGTCAAAGGTATAACGTAAGTAGTATGTATATCATAACAGATAAAGATTTAGAAATCAATTCGGTTACGTATTGGCATATATACATTGTTAAAAAATCTCCAAAAGTTACCATGACATAATGGTGTAATAATTTTCATAATTTATAAGAATGATTTACACAGATACACAAAATGTCATGGCTTTTAATAATTCAGATTCCTATTATCTAATAAATGTAAGGTTGGACCACAATACTGCTAACTCCATTATACTAATACGCACATATAGCATAAACGTGTGTTGAGGAACTTTAGACTCTATTCGATCACATTTGACTAGAGCCTTTAGATGTTTTAGCAAATAATGTTGTCAATTTTATAGTGAATATATATATTTTATAACGTACCTATATACTTCAAAACCTCAAATGTATAAGATTTACGATAAAAAAAAACTTGGGTAAATAGCAAATTACTAATTATATATGGAACGAATTATATAAAAATATTTCCGTTTGAAAAACAACAACAATTGCATGCACTGCCTTTGATTGATACAAACATACTCTTTTTGTGTGTTATCAGTTAGTGATAACTCTGTAGAGTTTACCGCCCGTGTGCTGGTCTTATATTGGCTAATTACGGGTGCTTCAGTCCTACCAAAGACCGTAGCTTCGTTATGAGCGTGAAAGTATTGCAAAGCTCATCAAGTATAAGTTGCCACAAAATCAATCAAAAACCCATTAGAAAATTGATGCCCGACTGACCAGCCTTACGATATTTATATTTTTAAATCGTCAACAAGAAGTCGCGCCGATTGTTGTCCATAACCAACAAATCTTCTGTGGTCATGTCAGTTGACTTGCGAACTTAAAGCTGACCAGTGCGAGTTGTTACCTTGCTTTATTTTAAGTCCCATTGTGCTTGTGAATGTGTATGCGTGTATGCAGACAAGTTTAAATAGCAGGTGTCCACAGACTATTTTCAACTGTTTAAATCCTAACTTTATATCAGAAATGAAGCACTTACCGACAGCTGCGAATATATTACAATAAGGCAACCGAAAAAATCGATATCCTTCTCTCGTCTTTCGCCCGCAACGACGCCACCGCCGGGAACACCAGCAATCTCCGGCAACGTTAACACATCCATTGCTGCTACTTCTAACTCCGTGAAACGGTACGCTCGTACCGCATGTGATCATTGCGGTCACCATAATATACCAATTATGTCACACCCCATTTCGCCGCTAGCGAAATCGCAGACTACATTGGAACTGGTGGAACACGGTAGCCAGCGTCAGGCTCTTTTACCACTCCCAGCTATCGGTATACACCGTGACGACTCAGCTTGCACACTCCAGGTGTCCCGCCGTCCTTCTATACTGCTGCAAGAGATCCTGACCCAACGACCGTCTGGCCCTGGACGGAAAGATCCCAGTAATTTTCTACATCCACGCAACTATAGAAATGCAGGGTACAGCTGGCATTCATATTATCAAAAATTCATATGCCTTATAAAATATGTTATCATTAACTGTTAATAACATGCCATCTATTTTTCCCTTATTTTTTCACATAAGAAATCCCAATGGAACTGTTAACGGCAGTACGGCGACCATTAACTTTCAAAGTGGCTCTGGAAGTGCTCGCAACGGTTCCAGTGCCAACTACGACAGTGGCGCAAAAAGCTTTCAAGCCAGACAGCAAAAAGAAAAGAACCGAAGAACGGGCAAGTAAGAACTTAATTATCGTGGCATAAAATGCAATAAACTATTTACCTTCTCTTTTTATAGCGATGCCATCAGCTCTGCATTGTCTGCCACTTATTGCAAGTTGCTAGTCCTGTTAGGTGTATGCCTTCCTATTACGGAAGTTATATCAGATCAAATACCAACCTATGTGTACCAGGGCTTTTATGTTTATTTATATGCTGGCAGCATATTTTTTGTCATATTTTTGTACATAAGTGCATTCCGTAATCGGTCACTCTTCAATGCACTCAAGGACTTTCGTAAGTCTAATACATACAATAATTATCGTGAATGATTATGCAAAATCTAACGATTTGTTATTTTCCGTTTCACTTTTTTTAAGTCTTACTGCAACGTACAAAGTTATAAACTCTAAAATTATATAAAAAAGACAAATTTCCTTTAAAATTTCTAACAAATTTGTTTATAAAGCAAGTAAATCTCTTAAAAGATGAGTAATTCAATAAATGTAACTATAGGTTTTAATTTAATTGAATAACTTTTTATATTAAAATTCAGTACAGACACACAATAAGAAAAGTGAATCCGGAAAAATACTCATTTGCTAAGAATCTTCAAGTAAAAAAAAAAAACTTGATATTGTGACCCGATTCTTTTAGACGAAAAAAATGGCAACATACACCTGAAACACAAAGTGACTCACTTCGGAAGCTTCTATCTACGCGTAGGCGCTATTGCCTTCGCTATTGGTACAATGGTATATTCAGGATTGGAATTTGGTCAATTCTTTGAACTAAATGGTCATGCTGGATGCCACGATATCTTTGTAGCCATCACTCCTATCTGCCGCATGGTCCTATGCATTGCCCAAGTACAGTTTATCTTCCTAAACACGACGTATATGGACATGGCGCGGCACAAGGTAACCTCGCGATTTGGTCTCATGCACATGGTGGCCACAAATTTGTGTGAATGGTTATACGTATTGGTGGAGGAGACAAAACACGAAATATTTCATATAAGCCACCATGACATTGATCCGGGCCAAGATCCCGTATTACACAGCGGAGCACATGGCGGTCCTGACTGGTCAGCCGTAAACGAATCGCTACAACTTCACGGACAACATTACATAGGGTTAAAAATGCAAAACCGCTCCGCAGAAAGCATGGTTCACAACATATTAGCGAATATGTCGACCTCGGTTAGTAATCTCACAATAATAGCAGCGCCAACACATGCCTCTTTTACTGGATGCTCTCGTACAACAATCATGGGTGCATTAGTCCAACAACTGTCACCATTTCTTTTTCCGTGTACGATTGAATACTCATTGATTTGCGCAGTAATATTATTTGAGATGTGGAAGACCGTTAAATCCATACCGGACATCGACAAGACACGTAAGAACTCAGTAAAGCCAATTGCACAGAAGCCGGCGCACCACTTCTCTGTTGATTGCTCCCAGTCTCACAAAGGTCTTTTTTTCGGCATACTAATTATTGTTATGACTATAATCTCAATGATTATGTACTTTGTGCTGTATACACAACCCGGCTACGAACTCATCGCAACCCAGGAAGTTACACTTTGGGAGACATTTATGTACTTCATGTGCGCCTCCGCAGTAATAACAGGTACGTAGATTAAAACAACGCATTTCTTTTTTTAATATTTCTTTTATAAAAGGCATGATCTTAATGCGTGATCTGAGATACATCAAGGATACAAGCGACGAACACCATTCAATGGATTTGGATAATCTCTTACTTGTAGTGGCCCAGACAGGCGTCTACTTG
Source organism: Drosophila novamexicana (assembly GCF_003285875.2). Lineage (NCBI taxonomy): Eukaryota > Metazoa > Arthropoda > Insecta > Diptera > Drosophilidae > Drosophila > Drosophila novamexicana. The sequence continues at coordinate 62,294 of NW_020824945.1, read as the reverse complement.
TATGGGATGTTCAGTATTTTTGGCAGCTATTTTGCGAAATGGGACACGGTACCAGACCGAGTTGAAGGCATTATTGCCGAGGTTTTTGGTGTGGTACAGACATCATTGCAAACGATGTTTATACTACATGCTAGCCATCGCCGCTGCAAGGGATCTAAGCAAGTGCGTCGTAAGCCCGGCCGCGAGATTATTACATTTTTGTTAGTTGCAAACATTGCCATATGGTTTGTCAACACTCTTATTAAAGGACGCGCTGTGTTTCGTGAGTCGCACCTTGAGTTTTTTGGCGTTTGGGGCTGGACAATTATAACACATATTTCTATGCCACTGGCGATTTTCTATCGCTTTCATTCTACGATTTGTCTTTTCGAAGTGTGGAAAATTACATACAAGGCCAAGGCACACTAATTATATTAGATGCAAATTTACAAATGTATATTCCACTTCTTTTTTTTTTATTAAATTATATTTAGTCCTTTGTAATTGAGTATTATTTAGTAGGTATTTTTAGGTTCAACAAATATAAGATTGAAGTATTCATAAAATCATTATTTTCGATTTCTTATTCTTGGCGTAAATTCATTCGTAGTTACATATGTATGAATATATATGTATACACGCATACAAAACATAGATATATACGACAGAAAAGGCACCCCGAAAGCTGCCAATATTATACAACAGCCGCACCCCTACCGTCTGCTCCACACTTTGGGAAATTATTTTTTTTATAAATCACTGTTTACTAGTATACAAAAACTTACATGACACATTTAGAATCCCTAGTTATTATAATCGTCTATATTTGTTACATATACCAAAGAACGGTGAATGCGTCTGCACATCGATATTTATCCATTTTGAGAAAACGCGAGGAGCGTTTGACTAAACGAACTAAGCTTGTGATGCATGTTGTATACAAGAAATTATATTCCAAGCGCAAATTTGTACATACTTGTTGCCCATTTTAAGATAAAACCATTAAGTTATTCAAAGACCTTTAACAAAATCATTTTGTTAAGCTCTATAGTAAATAAAGCATTTAATTGTATACAGTGTACATTTATGTAGGGTTACAATAATATTACTAGCCTTGGAATTTTGTTTCCATACTGTAAGTGTCAAATTAAATTACATTGGTCAATAACATTATTATTATTTGGTTTAAATGTAATTTTTTCTATGTATATGGGCTTGCAACTGTTTAAACAGAATCGATTTTGCCATTATAAGGTTAACTTGCAATTATGATTCCACATTTATTGATTGCGAAACTGACGAAAATTCTATAATTAAAGGGTACATTTTTGAAATCAAATCTAAATTATTATATTTTTAAGCAACGTTTTTGGCACAACACCCATTAAGACAAAAAGAAAAAAATCAAATAAATAAATAAATAAAACAAGTAGGAGGTTCTAGTCGGGAGCTCCCGACGAGGGGATACCCTGAACCCTCTCTTCCAACATCAAATGCATATATATATTCTATTTTAGAAGCTATATGTCAAGTTTGGTGACTCTAGCTCTTATTATTTACCAAAATAGCCCAAAAAACAGGATTTCGAAATCTATTTTTATCGATTGCTTGGAAACGGAGTAAGTTATCGATTATCGGTAACAAACTTGATCTGCGCGGGAACTAGCAGCATCTACATCAAAAATTTTAAGTCTCTATCTCTTATAGGTTCTGAGATCCTTGCGTTCATACATACGGACGGACGGACAGACGGACATGGCTAGATCGACTCGGCTATTGGTGCTGATCAAGAATATATATACTTTATGGGGTTGGAGATGCTTCCTTCTGCCTGTTACATACATTTGGATTTTGCACAAATACAATATACCCTTATACCCATTTATAATGGGTTCAGGGTAAAATTAATGATGTCGATTCAAACTATGAGTTCTTGGAGTCTACAAGTACTTATATTATCGAACTAACTGAATTGTTGAAGCATATAAATATGTAGGTATGTTTTTATATTCAAAAATATAAATAAATATCGTAGGTATGTTTTATTCCCAATGCAAAAAAATTGTTTTCAGAAGAAACAATATTGTTAGTTAACTATTTATGTTACATTCGCATAAACTCGTTAAAATCTTCTATTTTAATTTTTAAGAAGTAGGGGCATTAAGTCGAATCTATATAAACGCTCTTGATAAATAACGTTATATATATTTGGGCTGAGAGTTGGTTGGCTGGCAATTAAAAATTCGACAAGCTAGGTGCCTACACTTACTTGAAAAAAGTCAGAAATAAATATTAGTTATAAATACGGAAATGTATCATTTTAGCATATTTGAAGTAGCACAAAACTTGGTATTAGACGCCCTTAAAAATTGTTTCTTTCTTCTTTTATCCTTTACATAATCGTTACAAAAAGCACCTATATAATAGGTATATAATGCATTACAGTAATACATATGTAAATTGGCATAAGCCAAACTTTAATAACTACATGCAACAAGCTTTGCAGATATTTACCTACAAATATATATTTTATAAGGTTATGTAAATAAAATACCGAGTAAAAATTTTGAAATGTTTAATTGATTAAAATATAATTTTACATGCCACTATTAATTTATATGTATATATAATATATATATTATATATATATATATAATATAATATATAACTATTACTATTAATTTATATTACTATTAATTTATATGTATATATATATATATATATATATATATATATATATATATATATATATATATATTATATTTTCATATATATATAATTTTCATTTATTTTATTTTTTATTTAATATGGCTTACAAATAAATTTTTTTATTGCATACATAATTTTCATGTGAGTTTCATGCTGGTTTCAAAATATTTATTACCTGCATGCAAGTGAAATACATTAGCTAAACAAAAAAAACCCAACTGACCAAATGTTTTGTAAAGAAATTGGCGTTTTCTAAATAGATAGCTTCTCATTGTAATCCCTGCATTAAAAGTACCCAAACTATTAAGCAATTACACATGGCTATTCTTACTCAAAAACAAAATAAATAAAAAAAAAGTTTTTTTTTAAATCATACAATCTTGACGATCCTTTACAGACAGAAAATACAGTAACAAACACAAATTGACAGAAATGTAGACGGACAGGAGAATACAAACTTGGTTGCCAATTCCCATCTAATATATACTTACTTTTCATGGGGTCAAGCATGCAATCTCTGTTTTTTTACTATATTTATTCTCGTTTCTTTATAAATTGTAAAATTATGAAGGGCTTAAAATACGGCGTAGTGTACTATATGGAGCCCAAAATGCGTTATGGGTAAACAGGAATATATGTATGTACATACATATTAAAAAGGTTAAGCGTACATATGCATATACAGACAAAAAATGAAGTAAATTATACCAACATTTTTATCATTCATTTCACGATTCATTTAAAATTAGTTTTAGTATTAGTAAGTCTGGTTGTGCACATAATATAATATATTTTATGTTAAAAAAAAGTATAGGCTCTTACACCCATATTATATTTTTTTAGTATTATACTTCATTCCAGCACTTAATAAAGAAAAGTGTGAAAGTGTAAATTCAATCCAACAGAGTTGCTTTCCTATGAACTGTATTGGATATTCATATAATATACATACATATATTTTTTTCTCTCTTAAGATTTCGCTCATAAATTTTGAAAATGTAAGTAATGTCTAGTATTGCCTTAGTTTTCCCAATATATAGGTATGGCAAAATCTTAAAAAACTAGTTAAACCAATATTATTAAACTTTGTATAATTTGGTTTATTTTTAAGCGTTCTACAATGTATTAAGTTGTTCCTTTTTTGTAACTTTTAACTTAGAATATTTTAGAATGGATAAAATGCAGCTATGCTGGAAGTACTAGTAAAATTTAGTATCACAGTATTTTATATAAGGTAAAATTTTGTTTTATATGTATGTTTATTATTTTGCAACATTAATTTTTCCTATTCATATTTAAGTAGCATTGTTCTTTGTTGGATATTGATACACATGGCAACTCAGATGCGAAAGGATTGGGCGAAACTATAGAAACTAATTTTTTTCTTGTGTACATCCCATAACCATGCCGGTCGCTTACTGAAAAGATTGCAATATGACTTAAGCAAGGTTTTCAAATATTTATATGTAAGAAATACCGGAAATATTAAGCATGAAAATTATATGTCCTCAATTTTTAATTTATTTTTAATTTTTAAAGCACAACGATCCCCTAATATAAAATCCCAAAATTTATTTCACCTTTATTCAATTTGGGAAAAACAAACTGTCACTTGTCAAAAGCAGATTCTTTCTGATATAGCATATATACCTATACGTAAAATATAAGACACAATATATATCTTTGTGCGACAAATATTGATTTTAAAATATTCAAACAAGAATAGATAAAAAAATAGCTACTTAAATTGATTATTAAAAGAAAATCGAACCAAAATTTAATGAAACGGATGTCAAGATAAATCATGGTTGCCACACTCAAGTTGGTCACACTCGTAAAGACATGTGTGCTAGTAGTGTAAGTACTTATTAACTGTGCACTCCATTCTATACCCTGCATGCAGTTGTCAAAATCTTTGTAACAGGAGTATTAAAGCAATTCCAACTACAAAAAGTATATTATAAGTTAACAACTAACAAGCTCGGCGTGAGACGGAAGCCAAAGAGACGCGGACCCAGTGGCTCTGGGAATTGAATAATTGGGTCCGCGTCTCTTTGGCATCCGCTTCACTCCGAGCTTGACGCTCCGGTTATCAAGTCAAGCCCAATATCCTTTACGCCACCAACGATGTTTGTAACGGATCACTGATAATTCCCATTCCAACAATATGCCTGTAGTGAATGGTAAGGTGTTGGTGTGGGAACAGCGCAGCTTCGTAAGGCTTTTAAGCAATCTCTCCGAGTTCTTGAGCATAATAGAAAAAAAGTCTATCAAAACGCTTAAAATATAGAGGGTATCAGATGCGACGCCCTAGATGCTATGTAGTGTTTAACAGAATTTGAGGGCAAGAATGAAACATACGCTTATCGATTGCCAGCAGTAGCCGTGTACGATTTTTACAAATCGCTAGATTTTTGCTGAAAATAATGCCAGACATATGGAAGACAAATAGGCATAAAATAACTCAAACACCTCTCAAAATGTTTCGTTAGGAAACACTCAGCGGACTCCATAGAACGCGCCTTCAAAAAACAATCCAAGTTATCAAGGTAGAAACCCTCATTATTCTAAAGGTCAGGGTAACAAAAATAACAGAATTCTTTTACATAATGAACCCAGCCCAACCGATCACGGCCAAGGTGCATGGCAAATAATCCACACGTATGCCGAGTTAGCGCAATCGGCGCCAGCAGCAGTTCTAGACTTATTAATATTAATTCAAACAATTGTCAAATTAATTCTTAAGCGGCACTCAAAATGAGCGGTTGTATTTTTTTAATAAAAAAACTATTTACAATTGTTTAATTGGCGGCGGCGGAGGGGCATAATGTCGTAGAAGGATAACGCGACGCGTAAAAATCATTCAACTAAGAGCGGAAAAACTAAAGGTCAACGAAGTTTTATCACTACAGATGTTTAACGAGATCAACATAAATATCACAAAAGAACTGAAAGCCCTCAGGAGCAGCAACTCAAGTACGAAAACCGTATGCTTTACCCTCTCTGTCACACCACTCATGTTAATAATGACAGTAGTAGTCCGTCTGAAAAAGCAAAGAAGCATCTCGCAGCAGATCGATGCTGCTCGGCCAGAATGAAAACATTCTAATGGAACTCTCCAACACAACACAAACAAGCTATTACATAACGTCTGAGTGCGTCCGCTTTTTAAGGGGGAGGACAACAAGCAATAGAAATCTCTCATGCACCCACCTCAACGATCACGACCAAGGTGCATGACCAATAATCGACACAGGTGTCAAGTCAGCGCATTCCAAAGAGCCACCGCGCCACTAGCCATATCGAAAGTTATGGTAGGGACAGCACAAAACAAAGGAGAAACAACAATATTCCGGCTATCATGCCATAAGAAATTTATTTTGACCAACAAAATAAACAGTCAAATAAATACTTAGGAAATATTTATCCTTGGGGCTCTATGCCTAATGCATAATGAAACTACAAACTTAACTAAATAACTATATCGAAGACGCAAGTTGTCAAAACCGCCGAAATTGTTAACACGGTAAAAACTACAAATTAAAAATGAGAATAAATGCCTTGACTCTTATAGGTCTTATAGGCCTTGGTAACATGATCAAAGTCGTCACGGGCAATATAGATGCAAAAGATGCCAAAAGATTATTGAAATGAAACGCAATAAAGAAAAACGAAGAAAAACTTATCAAAAAAATAAATCAACATAATCCATTTAGCAAAGAAATAGCTTTAAAGTTTTAAAATATACCCGAACACATTCACGAAGAGCAAGAAATTATTAACGTCCTTGTTAAAAACTAAAAAAAAAAACAAACCAATAAAACTAAATTCCCTTGTTACAATATATTTGTTAACAAATAACCCTCGCTTGCTAGGCCCCTTATATTTATAGCTACCCTCGCATGGGCTATAAAGTAGTTGCTGGTAACATGACACTTTCCTATGCCGCAAGTTGAATTGTTTATCAGTTATGCTGAGTCGGCATTGCCGGCTATGACTTCGGCAATTTATACTTCTGGTTTTGGCTTTAGCTTTAGTTTTCAGATCGAACAATATTCAGGTTTGTATGAACACTTGTAAAACCATAAAGTAATACTTGCTCCTGCAGTTGGCCGTAAAATCATATTGTTATTATGTGACAAATTATTACTGAGCCCAAGGCCAGTAATAAGAAAGCGAAGTCAAGCTTTTCACCCTAATCGTCCTAAGAAGTCACCCGCCACTCATTTAATTCCCAACATGTCCGCAAGTCTAATAAATTGGAATTGTTAACCCGGCAATATTAGACTCCAATGATTTGCAAAACATATTCAATAAGCGTTCTACAGTTGCAGACGCAGCCGGCCGATATACGACACCATCCACGAGCTCTTAAATTTCTTAATTTATATACTATATGAAGTCGGAGATGCTTCCTTCTGCCTGTTACACATTTTTGCCCAAAACTATAATACCCTTTTAAATAGGTTCATGGACAATTTAAGATTATATTGATCGGAAATTATTATATATTATTATCATACGTGCGTCTTTAAAATGTTAAGAAAAATAACAATTAATTTTTGGGTATGTAAACATCACCTATTAAAAAGGTATATATTTCTAATGAGCATCAACTGCCAAATTAATAATCTTTGTTTGTATCCGTCTTAATATTTGCTAGATTACACGAATGCGTAAGTGTATGTGTATGTTTTCCTATACATCAGTAAATAAGTATTATAATTAGTTCATTTAGAGGCACGTACAAGCAATGTCAACAGCATTCTAATATTGCGGAAGTGGTACCTTGTCAAGTTCCATCGACTTAACTCCATCATATTGTAGCTAATAATTCAATTAAAATATGTTGTGCAAAACCTTTTAAGTGAAAGCGAAACATTTTGAATGGGAATTGAATGTAATATTTTACAAATCAAAAATTTATGCTTGACTTTATGGTTTATTCAAAATTATACAACTAAATACATTAATGTATTTCATTAGGTAACATCAAAAGTAATATGTTCCAATACTTTTTACTTAATTCAATTATAGTCTTTAAGGTTTCAATTGACTAAGGCCCATGTATTGAATAGTTAGTTTCAAGTGATCTTGAAAATTATTAATTAATAAGTTCTTTATGATACCTTTAAAATCTGCAAATCTACCTGTAAAGTATACAAGCTGACCCAAATGTGTTCTTCTGTTTCTGGAGAGCAATTTTGTATTCTTGGAAGATTTGAATTTAATATCTTTCGTATTTAGATTACCGCAATTAATTCGAGTTTAATCATATAAACTGAGATAGATGTAACAACCCTACTCTTAAAGTTTTTTAAGCGGATGGCACTGAATCGGAAGATTGTTGAATATATTTAGCTCGAACACTAACACTTGACCCTAACAAAGGTACTTTCTTACCAGAGATACCTACATTTTTTGATTGAATAAAAAAATCTTAAATTACGATTTACTAACAAACAAACAAAATATGAAAAATTAATGTATATTTCGATGTTTTTTTAGTAAACATTACCCCTGTACATAAAAGAAAATTGTGTGAATTTTAGCAAACAAAACATAATAAATATATTGGCTGCTTCAAACAAATTATACTTCAATAGAGATTACAATCTATGTAAAGAATTTTTTATTGTCTGTCAAAATTTGTAAGAGCAATAAATACAGACAAAATTATGGATTCTCTTATTGATGCCTATATGACAATACAATAAACTAACGTATTACATTATTAAAAAAAGCAATTTTCTGATCACTCTGTTTTTGTATAAATGTGAACGGCGGAAAACTTGTGATTTTAATTGAGATTTCAGTACGCTTTAAAATCGTATTCAAAAATTAAATTTTTCGGATATATTTTTTAGAGAAGAGATATGATTAAATAATTTAGTAATATTTAATTACTGTATGAATAACTGTACTAGATATTTATCAAGATATCTTCACCAAGCACCGGCAGTTGTTTGTTTCAGTGTGCCCTACATCTAAGCAAAATCTTATTAACAACGGACCGCGATATCGTATAACTGCCATAGGAGCGCCCATTCAAAAATTGAGTTCTTATATGTCTGTTTTTCCAAAATTTACTATTTTTCAAGATATCTTTACGAAAACTCAAAAATAACGAATTAAATTTCTACCAGGGTAGACAATCTTCAGCGTGTCGATAGCGTTTATTTCCTGTTTCCCTTAGTTTTACCTTAGCCAACATTTTTAACTAATTGTGACGGTAGCATGCAGGATAGAAATCCAAAGGCAAAAACATGAGCGGCAGCACGCATATAATGAAGTAAACCGCTAATATAGTTTCATAAAAGCTTCAATAAAGTAGATGTTATGTACTTTTTTGTTGCAGAGTTTGGTATAAATCATATGTAACTTTGCATGCTTTTATATATAATTATTTTTATAAGCATATATAAATAAATAAATAAATATATATATATATATATATATATATATATATATATATATATATATATATATATATATATATTGTGTTGAACCAACAATAAAGACTAACCCAAACCATAATAAATCAAAGTGTGAAATAGCAAGAGAAATGTTAGTTTTGAAAATTGTTCATGATAGCTTATAAATGTTACCTTCGATATCTATGGTTATTAGTAAAATCAATTAACTTTAAGTAAAACGCCATAATACTTCTTTACTTAGTTCCAGCATAAAAACTACACTCTATTCTAGAAATATTCTACTGAAAATTCTCATTGTTCCATTATTTGAACCTATATGTCTGTCGTTGTTGTTCCGATGGTTTATCGGCAGGTTATCAATCAAATTTAATTGGGTTTGATTTGATTGGACAAAACTAAAATTGCAGTCTACATCGCAAGTTTTTTTATAAGCTATATTATCTAAATCTATTAATTGCTTGCCGTTGTTGCTGTCTTTTTTTATAAAATGTACTGTGGTACAAATGTATCCGGTTGATAGTAACGCTGAAGGCAGTCATTCCACAAGCCCGAACTGGTCTTGCTCAATTGGTTTTTTAAGCCAACTGCCAAGATCCTCTCGCTTGAATGCAGAAAACAGCTCTTGCTTAGCCGTCTGCAATGCAAATTGAGTATGTGGTGGAGACTTATCAAAAAATAAACGATCTGATTTACCTGGTAATCCTTGACGTCTGCCTTTGTTTCCCCGTAATCTTTGGTGACCTTGCGATTTGGCATGCCCGGCAAGTTTTTCATTAAAAACCCATATTTATCAAAGAAAGCTTGTTTTGTAATCCTTGACACTTGACCGCCAATGGTTCGCCCGGTCAGAGAATTGACCACCTCTAGTTCAGTGTCTCCAATGGTCCAATTAATTCCAAAGTTTGGAGCTTTTGCTTGATTTCGTGGTTCTGCAGAAGTAACCAGCGCAAGACGTGGCTTGTTTAAATGATACGGAGGTGGCAGACCCTGTATTGACTTTTCAATACGTCCACACACAGCGCGATACATATGTTCTGGGTGCAACAAACTGCCCAATACAATGGAATGCAGGTACACTGGTTCGATAATAGCAGACAACAGTGAGCCCTGAATACCCACAATGTTCCATCGTGCAATTTTATCTGAACATGACATTGTAAGCAAGCGTTGGCCCTGTGTATATGAAATTTGATTAATACCAGGTTTATAGAACATTTAAAACGTAAACACTTACCTGCAGTACGCCATCCCATGTTTGTATTCCATCGCTGCTCTTAACTGGTATGGTTCCTTCTCCTGATTCGATTTTCGTACGCAACTGTCCGCGTGCTTTTCTATACGTTAGTAGTAATTAATGTTTATATTGCCGGGTTTTGGTTTAAACCAAGGGAGCCAATAAATATGTGAAAATCCAAAAGCAGTTAGTTGCATGTGATTATTGGCAAGCCAAGAACAGACAAAAAAGGTAAGTTATAATTAAAAAGTGAACCTAATTTTCTAAGCATTACATACATTCTTATATGCGTATACTTTCTATTTTTTTTTTTAAAACTCCAAGTTAATCAAATCATCCCTCGAAAGCCTATAGAAAATATGACTACATACAAAAACAAACCTCTTAAACATTTACATATATGCATATGTAAATACCAACTAAAGGAACACAAATTTTTGCTAACTGCAGTAGACTTTTTGAAGTACTTCTCCTATTGATACAGCTCCACATTTTTGCTGCATGATACAAATTTATCGCAGGAAATGATATCGGACTACTTACACTTATATAATATGATAACAGACTTGGAGCTATTCATATTCATGTTAGTCTGTCTGTTTCCAACAAACTAGTCTACGTTTTTTTGTTGCATATATTACATGTCAGAAATTGACTTTATATTTGAACAATCCTTTATTTTTGACTATATCTATAAAAAATTTAAAAACGCAACATATTAAAAAGAAAGAAAGAGTGGTCCATTCGGTCTTCCCACATTACTTGATAACCTGAAGTATACAAAAAAGATCAAAAATGCATGCTTCCGTTGCTAATTGCAGAGCACTTTAGGCTGAGCCTGTGCTTAGCTTCCCTTTGCGATCTTAGAGTCCGTGCTAATTTTTATAAGACTATGAGCGCTTAAATATATAAATAAGTACCAAAACCCGAGGCCTCCAAAAATTATATTAATATTCCTTATCAATGTATTCTATACGAGAACGTACCAACCTGACAAGTTAGGTGTAGTTCTTTACATCGTTGTTCTAATGCTTAAAAATACAAGCCCGAAAATTGACATTTAACGGAATGGGAGGAGATAACGAATAAATAAGATACACGTCCTGATATATGAGTATATATATATTAAGTTTTAATCGTCAAGCTTATGTCTTTTTCCAAATTAACGCGTTCACACGGACAAAAAAACCTAGACCGGCCAAGCTCTTCGCTTGGGGTCCTTTTGGGGTCGGAGAAGATTCTTCCCTCGCCCTTAAAACTAGAATACCATTATAACCCATTTTCAATGAATTCAGGGTAGAATAAAAAAATAAAACATTCTCTATGAATTGAAGACTTTCACATTTTTATACATTCAAATTTTCTGCGAAGAGCATACTATTAAGCGTTTATAAGAATTTAGATCGTCGAGATATAGCTTTTAGGAAAACAGTGTTGAATAAGAGTGCCGATAGTTACTTAGTTAATAAAAAAGTTTCGCTCACGTTGATTAAAAATAAAAAAAGAAAAATGTCGGTCGGCCTGTTTAAATTGCGAAGTTGAAATTGGAGTCAAAAATACAGCAATTTGTAACTGCGACCCCAGACATAGCAGAAGCGCATGGGAGTTGTATGCTATATATCTTGTTAAGTATTGCAATTTATAACCCGAAAGCGAAACTGCATCTCATCTATTCGGTATGTGTTAACATACAACCTACAAATATTTGTTTTTCTCCCCAGTTCCTCATTAAGAGATTGCGTTCCATGTGTTTTATTTTCGAAAGAATTAATTGGACTTCTGACAACCAAGCGTTCAAATACTACAATTTAACCATTTTTATCCCTAAATCAACGGCGCGTGTGGACCTGTATCTATCCGATACTTTAAATTCTAGTTGCAATAACATCGAAAAGCTTCGTTTCGGCAAAAAACGGACCACATAGGCGACATAGATATGTATGTCGAAAACTAAAAATGTTTACTTTGCAGGATGCAGCACAATAAATTTAAGTAATTATTTTAAAATGTACCCAGCTTTTTTAAACAAAAATACAAAACTTTTCAGCAGGGCACAAAATACAATAAACATCTTCATTGCGACAAAATGCCTGATACTATATGCACATTGTAATAACAGACCAGTGAGAAAAGTCTTTTTGAGATTGGGGATTGTGGCTCAAAACCTACAATCCTTAGGCTTGAAAACTTTGATTTTAGAGGGGTTAAGACCAGAGAAAATCGAATAAAATTAGATATTGTGCAAACCATAGCATATTGGTTCCCGGTTAAAATATTTTTTTAGACATTCATTTTAACTCTATCGTGGGCATATGCAACTTGACGCAGTTAAGTTAAGTTATCAAGACCCTCATTTGAATGGTTTTCAAAAGTTTTTCTAATTATTGTTCTATAGTTTTAGTAGTAGTATTTAAATAAGTGTTGTACCAACCTATTTGGATGCTTATCAACACCAGTGTCGTTTTCGTGAGGACTAAATATCCGTGCATCCCCACATGGTGCTGTATTTATATACAAATGGAAATGTACCCCGGATTTTAGTTTATAAGGGTATTGCCCGTCTGTATTCCTCACGAAAATCGACTGATATGCTGTTGCTATATATCAGGAAAAAGTAAACAAGAATAATCAAATGTATATAAATCAAAGTTAGGTTTTGTGTTTTTGTAGGAATATTTTGATGCTGCTCTTAATTAAGAACGCATACATATATATATATATATATATATATATGTATATATACATATGTATATATACATATGTATTTATATATATATATATATATATATATATATATATATATATATATATATATATATATATATATATTTATATATATATATATATTCGGTGGTATTTTATGCTTTTTCTTATAATATACGGTTGGGCACAAATGCAGATGCGGACTTTGCTTTACATTTGAAACAAATTTATTCAAATAGACTTTAAAAAGTACTTAAAAAATACCAAAAGTTATATAAAACAATTTCAAAGTAATATTCGTACAGTTTACAGTTGCGAAGCTTAAAAGCCGCATCCGTCCCAACATTATTCTTAAAATTTAATAGAAAGAGATAAAAGTATATTTGTATAAAAAAAAAATTTGAATTGATAATTTATATTATAAATCAGGCAAACACTAATGCTACATCAACAGTAAACCATTTGAATGCTGATAGTAAAAGGGTCTATGTAATTTGTAACTAATAATTAAAAAGTGACCAATATAAGTTATTTAGCTTATAAATACCCAGAGTTAAGTTTTTGTATATCGGTAAATCAACTGTGTACAAGTCACTGAAATTAAGCATTTTATAAATTTTTCTTTTCTTTTTTACTGCAATCAGATAAAAATAAGATATTTGTTTCTGCTTAATAATATTTATATATTACTTGCCACCTTAAACTCAAAATCATTAAGTATAGTGCTCAAGCGAGAGTGCCCGTCTGAGTCATACCCCTACAGTTATCTTATTTGTGTTGGTTTTAACTCATGCAATGGAACAGGAGGTAAAAAAAGATCCAGCCAAAGTTTCAAAAAATACTAATGCGTAGACACAGCTGTTTGTCGACAGTCACCATTGTTGGTCAATGTGTACACTTAACAGAATTTAAGAAACCCAATTCGTATAGCCAGTACTTTACCAGGCCGAAAGATAGTTGCTACGTTTAAACGCGAGTTTAACTGTGTTTTAGCAAAATATACCTAAGTTAAAGGAACACAAACATTGCGACTAGTAAATGTTTATAAAAGGCAGAATTCTTGCATACATTATGCGGAAAATTATTTGATTTTGATATAAGCGTTATTTGTATATACAATTTATTTGATAATGTTAGGTTCTCCAAATACTACATTTAGAATTAGAATTTGCTGAAATTTGAATTTTCAGAAGCTATAATTGGCTCTTCAAATGCTTAAAACGTATTAAGCATTAAATTGTTTTATATTAAAACATAACCGATTGCCTATGTTTATTAAAATGGTTCGGTTTACGAAAATATTCTTATTTTTACGAGCCATTTATTTTCGACATTTTGCTTATGATATAATTGGTGCCACTTTAGGCCATTTTACATTCTTTGTTTTTTCTTTTATGCCTACAAATATTTATTCTTATTTATTCATTTATTCGTTGTTAATAGCTTATGTATATTTAGCACTGCAGGCATTTAAGTTAATTACACAGATATTTCCAAAAAGTAATTAAGTAAGGAGCAACTACTAAGATGCATGCTATGGAAACCGTATAAAAAAATTAGCTAGCTGTACAAGTTATTTACAAACTAACTTGGTCAGTAAATATATTATAGTGGCGTGAAGCTTAACAAATGTTTCAGATATAGCTAATTATAAAAGCATACCCTGATTACACTGGAGATCAAGTTGAGCATACAAGTATTTTAGAAGACAGCGCCTGGATACTATTTCAGCATGTGAATCATTAAGAACAGCCCCATTAACGCTCATGTGCTCACCGCTAACACACTTTGTGCCCGTTGAAACTGAAATGACCTGTAAACATATCAAATCAGAGCTAGTTATCAAAGTTAATATTTTCGTACTTACTTTTGCCTCGCAAAAATTCATGTTTTCTGTCATAACTATGCCTGCCAGTACTTTTCGCCGCGAGTACGCCTCCTGGCCCTTGATAACTTCCATGAACTTTTCCAACACTAACCGTCCGATAGTGTCCGCGTGTATTTGCGGTAATTCCATTGATGATGACTTATCATCTATTGGTAATGGCGTATTCTTCTGTGGCGCCATCATCGGACTATAGGAAATATTGCACAGAGATGCAAGCGCGGCTTTAGCGGCTGCATTCTTAGCCAGTTTCTTGGAGGGACCTAAATAGCGGTAATCTGTAATCTAAAAATTTTAAATAATTGATGAGCGATACCCACCTGTGCCGTCAAACTTTTTATCATTGATAGTGACTGTCATTTTAAAGCGACAGTTGTTTTGAGCGCCGTCAATATTCATGCATTCAAAATTAACATCATTAAATAGTTCGTACAACAACATTACAGGGCCTTTATCTGGTACTTTTTTTTGTCCGTCTACAGCAATCGTCTTTGTGGCATCTAATGATTGGAAAATAAATTATTCGCTTTGTATTGAGGACTTATAACTCAGAGCAACTAACTTAGGCATTTAATCTAATATAACAAATTTTTATGAGTTTTTCAATGGATGAAGATATATAGAATTGGGCATTGTCTATTAAAAAAACCAAATAGGTACTATCACTTTGAAATTATAATATTCTTTAATATTTTATAGATGTATACTCTGAATATAGCTTTTTAATTGCATAAATATTATATATAATACATATTTATAAATTTATAAAAAATAAAAAAAATTTCAAATCCTGCTTTGTGAAAGTTCATTCATAAATGCGGATCGCGATTTATATTCAAACATTCTTATTGCCACGGAAAAATATCAAGCGTGAGATGTTCGAGTAGATCACAAAAACATAAGCATTAAAAATAAGAAGTTTTCCAAAAAAGATTTCTCTCAATTTAGTACAATCAAAGAAATAGGAAAACACTTTTCCCTTTTTGGACTTTAATAAAAAGTAACATTTTAACACCAATGAAAATAACGCAAACATATATAACATGTAATAATAGGCACTGTGCATTAATAGAACTATACAACTACAAAATATGTTTAAGTTACGAAATAAATGAAATAAATTAAGGCACAAGTAAAACATAAAATGAAAACAAACATAAAATACTAATACTTGCTGTGGCTCATGCAAAAGATTTGTGGACGCAACGTGGGTTGTTCAAGCGAGGTAAGATTGGATTTCTTTGCAGGCAACATCAACGTGTATATCAGTTCGACTAATTTTGCTTTGGACACGTTTTCAATACCATTTTCAAGATGTTCGTCACTCGTGAAGTCCAAATTGCCTGCAGGCTTCAGGGGCGATAAGACTGCACCGTCTTTAAATTGTATAAAACTGCGCAACGCTGTGGCTGCAGCCTCGATGCGCGCTACCTTTTTACTCCGTCCTTGTCCCATATACTTTTGCCCATCAACCTGTAATAATCAGAGGTGAAAATTAATCTTCTTTCATAATTATTAGTTTTAATTGCTGAGTTGAAAATATCTTGAAAAATATAATGTTTTGTCATTCAAAAATTCATCGTTCGTCCAATTTTTACTATAGAGCTGTATAATATAGTAATCCTATCTTGATGTATGATCTTACCCTCTAATGTGTATAAGATTTTTCACATATGTGAGTACTAGAGCTTGTAAATGGCGAGTTTAGTCATAAGCCCTAAAATTCTTATACAGGAAAATTTTTCCCGACCGAATAATTATATGGCAGCTATTTAATAAAGTGGTCCGATGTTGATAGGACCTCATAAACTTTTTGGAAAGAAACAGACAGCTATTCATACAAAATATGGTGAGATGTAACCTTCTATCCGCTATATAATTGATGACAAAATAATAATACCTTATACAGGCGGGAATTGCTATATGCCTAACCTAAGAGATTTGCTCAAATAACAGGATTTTGATATCGATTTTTATAGATTGCTTGGAAACGGTGCATTTTATTGATTATCGGAAACAAACTCGTACTGCGAGCACTAGGAGGCTACCTAAAAATTTCAAGTCTCTAGCTCTTATAAGTTTTGAGATCCTTGCGTTTATACATGCGGACAGACCGGCATGGCTAAATAAACTCGGCTATTGACACTGTTCAAGAATATATATACTTTATGGGGTCGGAGGCGTACAAAAACTCTTAAAGGATGCAAAACTTATTAAGAGTTGAAACCTCGCTCTAGAAACCTTTAAAAGCTAGAAATACCAAACCTGTGTGACACGCTTTATAGAAACCACTGATTGCTTAAAGGTAAATGTGAAATGCCGTCTGTGTATGTGAGTTAATTGCACTAACCTCAACGGAGATCGTAAATAACGGAGCATGCACTGGACCAGTCTGTGACTCTAATTTGTATATCAGTCCATGCCGTAATTCGTTCAGCATAGCAACTGTATTTTTCGGCTGTGGTACACGTTCCTTGCCTGATTTCTTTTTTGGTGGCACTAAAAGCAGAACATTTTAATATATTATATACAATTCAGATTTTTGGTTACCGTTCAAGCTATGTTCTTTCATAAAGTTTATTTTTATTAATGTTATTGTATTTTTAGACTTACCGGCATATTTGGGCATATCATAGCGTCGCTTTTGAGGCGATTTTCGATTATAGCCATTCATATTTCCTTCTGTTGATCCAGTTACAACCTGTGCCTTTAAAAATATGAAGTTAAACAGAAATGATTTAGTTATTTGCGAACGAAGTTATTACAACTACTTCTCAATGTAGAAAAACAGAAAGCATTACAGTACAACAATGACATTCAGACAGACATACATATATAGACTTTCGCCTTTGAATTAAATACTCTACACACATACATATAATACATTAGTGCTATAGTCGAGATTACTCGACTATGAGATGGTGTAACTAAATCATTGCATTTAACATCGTACACACACACACTGCTATGATTATGATATTCGGGAGATATGCATACATATACATATACATATATACATATACATATACATACACACATACATATACATATACATATACATATACATATACATATACATATACATATACATATACATATACATATACATATAAATATACATACACATACACATATACATATACATATACATATACATATATGTACATATACATACACATATATGTACATATACATACACATACATACATGGAATGACTACTCACTTTGTAATGGGACAGTGCGGGTGGAATGCTATCCCGCTTTAGAAAACAACGTTTTTTAGTAAAACAGCAAGAGTCTGAGTACATCTGGTGGCGTTGATAGAAAATTGCAGATCTTGGAAGATCCATTGCCCGGTAATGTGATTTATAGCATGTACGCCTTGCATTATAACATACAACATACATATTTTACAAATGTAAAAAATACAATTACAGCGATATGTTGAATTCAAGGAAAGTATGTATAACGACGAGGAAAAAAACGCGTGTTAATCGGTTGAGCGTAAGAATTCAACTGACCACAATTAATTCAAATTGCACTAAAAAGCCCATTGAAGCCCAGCAACAATTTTTGAGAAGTATGTATATAAACTAAGTGTACATAAACCCTATCGTAAATGCTGATGCTTTGTGGTTGATAAAAACATTGAAAGTGCCAACAAAAAAATATATGAAAATAATTGTGTACCTAAGAAAAGAAAAAGTGTGAATTTTCACCGAAACATTTTTTACATGGACTTATAAATTGGGAAAATTAATTATTGATATGGCATACCCCTCCTACAGTCTTCTGAAAATTAATTAAAGATTAATTAGAGATTTTTAAGAACTGGCTCCGCAAATTTCTTAATAAAATTAATTTTAGCAGCACACTCCAAATGCAAACACTCATTCAATAAATTTGTTTTGCAATTTGCGACACACCAATCCCGTCTAAATGTACCTAAAATGCAAAAAAATGCAGTGCGCGAATATTGCGACAACTATTTTCTACTTAGACTATCGAAGAAAAAACAGCTGAAGGCCTCGCCGAATAGTAAAGGGCTACAGCGTAATGAAGGCAACAGAAAATTCGCTAAAATTTGTCGTTATGGCGCGATGCTTTCCAACTGCACGTCGATGCACCTGTACGCCAAGTGTCAGCTGCCAACCGAGCGATAGTTGTCTGTTTGTCTAAGTGAATTAACAATAAGTTTATACTAAATTAGACAACAAATGCAGTAGCACCTGTTTTTGAATCTTTTGCAAATATTATTTGTACATGTTGTGCACAGAGCATGCGCCACAACAATGGGCCGAACATAATGACTAAATCACGAGCCTTGCACAAAAATTGACCTGCAGTGTCGGTTAGTTACGTAAGTACAACATATGCTACCGTGGCTAAATAAAAAACATATCTTGTATTAGACCTTAAAACTACTAAGCAGCAAAGGTATATAATTTTTTTTTCTTAATAATGAATAATGTATATACAACAATGTATAGTACTTGACATAAAATGCATCGGGCGCGAAGTACAATATATGGAAATAGGATATACAATTTAGAATGTATACGATTTTACTCTGCACATACTTTATTTCTTTTGAAAATGATAATTAAATGCATCGTATATATTATTTCCTCATCACAAAAAAAAATTAACTATTCTATTGCCGTTTTGCCTATTTTCTATTCAACGCAAGATAGAGTATATATCCAATCGGAATTGAATATATACTCGATTTCTATATATATTGATATATAATGATGCATTTTTTGCCTATATAATTGACTTTTATAACAAAAATATACATAGTCCAAGAGTCAGATGAAAATACATTTTATGAAATCTTATAAAAACAAATCGAATGGTGATATAAAAGAAAAACTGTATCTTAGTAAGAAATTATTAGCTGATGTATATAAATTTGAGGTTAATAAAAGGTTTATCAGAAAAGATTCAGTGTTCATGCAGCTATGGTTTCTAATTTTCCATCCCACCCTCTAAGATAATTTAACCAGTTTTAGATTCATTGAGTAAAAGTTATTTGAAAGCAAAATTAAAATAAACATACGTGTATGTGCTTTTAAATAGGTGTGCTATGTTTTTCAAATTTTATAAAATTATTGATTATAATTATGTCTAAAATGAATAGTTTTAATTCCAAAATTACATACCCTACCATATAGGATAGTGATTTCTCGGTTTTGAAAATCATTTATATATCTAAAGTGGTATTAGACAACTTTAAAAATCGTCAATGCGCTTGGTAAGCTAAATAAACCTTTTGGTTATTTTCGTGGTATACTAGTGCTCGGCTGTAGGCAGCCATCTACAATTTGGCATGATGCCTAAATCAATAGTGCTTTTGTAATGCTTCCCAACGGACAGTGAAGTGCCTAGTGTTGCCTAAAGCCGCTTCAAAAAAGAAGCTAAATCCAATATTAAAAATAGCTAGACTACATTCAGAGCAAACATTTTTCTTAAGCAGCTTTGCTACTACTGGCCGTTGCGTTGCGAAATCGAAGATATAGCTAAATTGACATAAATGGAGGTGTCATTTCGTAAGGAGTTGTGGCTTCCTTGTAAGTGCTGCAATTGGGCTGATGGAACGTCATTGGCATTAAAATGGCAAATAGTGAAGACTACAAGGAGTTACGTTTTTTAAACATAATATTAAGTATTTGAAATGTACGCAACTTTCTTTAGTTGCATGCGCGAACAGTTTTTTGCATTCTAATCTGCTATATAAAAATAGTAATTGTAATAATAATTATAGAATAATTCTAGATAGGGTAATCGGAGTAAACGTGGAAAAAATCTGGTAAATTGTGCTCAAAAACAAGATGCATTTCCCCAAAAACATAAGATGCGAAATAAAATTTGATCAAATTACTCATAGCTCACATAACAACACAATTTTAAAGTTACATGTGCATGCAACATTGCCATTCCAAAATTATATAAATACATATTGCATATATATATATGCTTACTACGTTTATGCTAGGAAAGTCGCAATGATTTAATTTAAATATTGCCTCTGATTAGGCTTTTTCAATCCGAAAAATAGCAAATAAGTTTTAATTCATTAAATTTTACTATGTATTCCGTTTGAAGTCATGGTACTATATCAATGAAGCGATATTTTAAAATAGGAATAGCATAAACGTAGTAAAAGTTACATAAAAGTTGTGTGTCTACTTACATGCTGCACAAAATTGTTATTGACGCTGTTTAGCATGATTTTTTTTCCAATTCAAATTTCTCGTACTTTAATCGATTCTCTATAATTTGATATATCTTTATTATTTTTTTTTTTGTCTTGTTAAACTGCAATATTAGAGAGGAAATAGTCCACTCTTAACTTGTTAGTTTCCCATTAATGTATTTATTTTTTTCTAGCATGAATATAATATATATGAACTCATCTTTTTACTTGTCATGTGTAAGGCACAATTGTTTAAATTCTATTATTATAAATTTAAGGAAATGTATGTGAATCTAAAACGAAGTACGAAATTTTAAAACGTTTGAAAATAAAAATATGTGTGTTTCTTTTATAAGGCAAACTCAAGTACATTTCTGTATCTAGGCTATTTATATTTTTTAATGGTGCATAAATTGTATATATAAATGATTGCTCTGCTGCGATTACATTAATTGTTTGTAATATTCACGGTGCTTTGAATGCATACACATATGTATGTATTTATTAAAACCTTTAACTTAGTAACACTTTGTTAAACTTCTTCGGAGTTTTAAGCAAATTGAATAACATGACATTTGAATGCAGCTTGTACATATGAACACATACTTATATACGCATATCTACATACATATGTACATGCATTCATACGTTACTCTTATGTGTAAAAAATATAGCGAAAAATCTGAAGGGTAGCACGAGAGAGTAGGTTCTTGCTCACATTCTCACGTGGAAACACTGAGAACATCTCCATTCGGTGCTGCCAACTGCCGCTTCAAAAACGCTAGGTGTATCCACTTTTAAGAATAGGTAGAATAGCTTAATTAGATTTCTGTTTAGTAATTTGCAATAAACGGGGTTGCTAATACTTTTCATTTAAATACAAAAAATGTTATTTTCGTTTAAAATTTCAACTGTAGCCGATTTTAGCTAGAAAATAGCTTAGCAACAGCACCATTATACGAAAGTCATTACTTATAAAAGTTTACGTCGACGCAAACAAGAAGAAGGATATGTGCACATATATACACATATGTACACATCTAGGTTTGGGTCCCTGGTATGTAAACTGCTCCAATTGCACTACCTACTGTTAGTAAAAACATTGAAAATTATTGACATATTTATTCTCTTAATACTGTTTATAACTCATTTTTTATAAATCAACGTTCTCTGCATGGTCAGTACACAAAAATATGCAAATATTGTAACCAAAATGCCGCATTCATGCCGCCATTAAATAAAATTACTGACGCTAACATTTTAAAACTGTAACATACTAACTGTTCAACTAATGTAGTATACAAGAAACAATTTTAATAAACAATGACAAGAGCAAATACTAAGAGCACGAACAAAAATCCTCTAAAAAAGACGCACATTGCTTATATATATTTTACACATAATTATATATCGATGGTAAACTAACTCAAATTTAATTGCCATATTCGCCAGAATTCGTACATATGTATGTATATATCTGCGCACGCAGTGTGAACCTTCCCTTATACATAATATATATGCTTTTGTTGATGCTTTTTTCGCTAGTCACACATATACATACATACATTTGTATGGAACTATACATGTTCTGTATACACATATGCCTGTATGAATGTACTTGATTTGGTTGATTTTTTTTGTGTTGCTACTGCCTACCTTACTTGTATTTTGTAGGAGCTATAATTATTGATTTTTACGTCACTTTTTTGTTTCGCTGTTCCATTTTATTGAAAACGCACTCCACAAATGAATGAAAAAAAAAAATCTCACACACCTTAACCACAAGCAGCGTAACTCGGCGGTATTTGCCGCGTAGTTAAACGATTTATATTATAAAGCAAATATCACACAGATAATTTTATTCGTAACGCAACCGCCTGATAGCCCACAAAGAACAAGACCGACTTAAGTTTATCAAGACTTTTGGTTTTAGTTTTATAAAACACAAGTAGAGATGTCTGCGATGTATATAAATATCGTATGTATCGATACTTATCGTTTTGATTTAATGGGCTGTATTTTAAAGTGATATCGATAGTTATGTCCATGCTGTAGCACACGTTGATATACAAATACACAACACACAATCGTAAACGCTTTGCCGGTGCACATTTCATTTAAAAAATATTTTATTGTTATAAATAATAAAGTGTTTGGAGTTTACTTGGATTGGGTATATTTAACGGCAGTATGTAGGGAAAACCATCAATCTCAGTTCTGAAACCATATCAAGAGTTGTGATATTTCAATGCATATGCACCTATGTATGTACGTGTCTTCATTTACTGCTGCTTCTTTTTCTATAAATATGTTTAGATACGTATGTACATATGTACATGCGTGTAAATGCGCACATTTCTTAATCTGCAACTCCTTACATTGTTCATTTTTTTTTTTTTACAAAATTTTAGTCTCGTATACTGTAAACAACGCCTGATACATGATTTCAGCATATGACGTGCTCGCTATTAGTGCACCAAACAACATATTACTTTGCTTAAACTTTATAAAGATAACGTGGTGAAATTATATGAAATGAAGTTTTGCGAATCATGTTGAAAGGTAGTGTCATGCCAGCGAGTAATTTCGCGGTACCGCCTGTAAACAGGGATGCCACATTGCAGAAAATAAAATAAATAAAGAATTGTTATAGCATTATAGGTATATGATTAAGTCTTTAATTTTGTAGTCTTTAGTTGAAAAAAAGTAAAATTTTGCAGTCGGACGCAAACGGTGGTAATATTCTATGACAGTCCAGGAACAGCATATGAGGCTACCCGACAAATGTATTAAGAGGTATTGATAAAGCATATGCTACAAAAAAGTTCAGTGAGCCATTTTAATATTAAAGCACCACCTTTAGTACATTTGCACTACATTTGACAACTATGATTGTATGTGGTACATTTTTTGCGAGTGCCCAGATTATTGGTCTCCTTGAATTAAGAGAATATTAGCACATATTTAAGACTTAATATTACGATACTTTATGCTTGGTGAAGATGCACGCTAAGACGGACTCTCGGGAAGGTCCACACGTAAGTGTATAAGGGGGTTGCACATTTTTGGATGCCTTATATTTTCCTATCTGTTTCCTTTGAACAGACATGAGACTGGATTTTCTTGCGCAAAATAGATACTGCCGGCAGATGTTACTACATAGACTAAGGACCATGGACCATGGACTATACAACGCTTTATTGCCTCACGTCCGCTACTGCGCGCAGGGCTATTGTCTTTTCTAGTGGGCAAGCACAACACTATCGGCAAGGGCTTCTTATGCTGGTATAATTATTTCCGCACTACCTTAGCAGACACCGGTGAAGACGATGTTGAAAAAGATAACGTGTGCTTAGAATACCACACAGTAGAATAAAAACAAGTAAGAGGTTCTAGTCGGGAGCTCCCGACTAGGAGATACCCTGAACCCTCTTATTCAAACACCTTATAAATTAATAAAAAAAAGTTCCCTTGGCAGGGCTCGAATTTGCAACTGACCGCATTACTTACTGTCGACTCTACTCAACAGCCACAACAGAAAAATAAAAAAAATAATACTTTCCTCGGTAGGGCTCGAACTCACGACAGACCGCACCACTTGCTATGCCTCTACTCAGCAGCCACACCAACAATTAAGTACTTGTGATAAAAAAGGAACTAAAATAACATTACAAAAAAAAAAGATACAATTACCATGCTATTAGAATGCGAAGCAGTCGCGCATGAATGTGTGTGTGTACATGTATACTGAAATTCTTAAAGCTGCTGCCCCATTCAATTGCGCAGTTGCATATAACTTTGGTTTTTCTTAACCGATCTTTATGAAATTTTCTACAGTATATCTTATTGTACCATAGAATATTTGTGTATTCTGAAAAAATCAATTGCATTTAAATTGTGGTTTAAATTGGTTGGCAATAAAAGTTGGGTTATTTACTTGATTTATAGCTCTGGGGTGGTAGCGGGGAGGTGGCGATAGGTATAAAATGAAAGATACTTGAAATATCTATAATATTCTAGAAGCAACATATCATGTTTGGTGGCTCTAGCTCTTATTATTTACCCAATTTGCTAAAAAAAAACAGTATGTCGATATCGATTTTTATCGATTGCTTGGAAACGGAGTAAGTTATCGATTATCGGAAACAAACTCGATCTGCGCGGGAACTAAGAGCATCTACATCTAAAATTTCAAATTTTCTCTAGCTCTTATAGGTTCTGCTCATACATACGGACGGACGGACGGACAGACAGACGGACATGGCTAGATCGACTCGGCTATTATATATATACATATATACTTTATGGGGTCGGAGATGCTTCCTTCTGCCTGTTACATACATTTGGATTTTGCAAAAAAAAAATTTACCCTTATACCCATTTTTAATGGGTTTAGGGTATAAAAAAGTACAATAACAACTTTGTGATGAGCGGTCGCGATCGTCAGCAACGTATGCAGAAAAGAGACTGATAATTTTATTTAATTTTTAAATGTCTTTACATTGGTTCAGTCTTTTTTACTATGCATCATGAAAGCCTACGGCCGAAAAGTGTATCCTATACATATAAACTTCACTTAAGTATATTATCCAGATAATGTTCGTGTCTTCCATCGCAGGTAGAGGCTATAATAGCTCCATCACTAAGTTATCATTGTTAAATTTGGGACCCGGCGTCTCGTCAGTTTGATGCTCACGTTTTCTTGCGAACGTAGCACGATACCGTATTTAAAAATAATGTCCTCTAGTCGGGTCACAGGTAACAGTTTAAAGTTTCGCAATATGGAGACTAGCAGAACTTTTATCTCTAAAATGGCAAACTTTTGTCCGATGCAATTGCGTTGTCCAGCACTAAAAGGAATAAATGAAAAAGGATGACGATCCAAGGTGTTTTCTTGTAGGAAACGTTCCGGTTGAAATTTCGAAGGGTTCGAAAAATAGCGCGGATCTCTCATTATATCATAAACATGTACATTAATTTGGGTGTTCTTTGGCATAATCAAGCCATTAATAGCACACTCCTCAGTGCACACGCGTCCTAGGAAAGGAACTGGAGGAAAAAGACGTAAAGACTCCTTAATAACACATTCCAAGTATACAAGCTGATTATAATTAAAGACGGTCAGTTCCATATTGTTTGCGAATAAGTCCTGCAGCTCCTCGAAACATTGATCTTGAATATTCTCATGCAAGGCTAACATGAGCAGGGTAAAAATTAAACAGGTGGATGTTGTGTCGTATCCCTCGAACATGAAGGTGTTGACCTCGTCACAAATGCCCTGATGATTGATAAGTCCTTCATTTTCCGCTTCCAGCAGTGTGTCCAGCATCGCATAGCGTTGTTTCCGCCCATTTTCGCTATCAAGTACGGTTCGCCGTTTGGTTTGCGCTCGCTTTCGTTCAATGATGCGGCTGGAAAAGTCATGCGCTATTTTTAGATTCCTTACATGCTCTTTATAACTGCCGCAAATGTAAAAGTATGGCCAAAAATACATCAATGGATTGCAAACGCGTTCTACCATAACAATCTCCAAAGCGTGTATGGCTTTACGATATTGGGCGCCTTCCGCCATGTCATCAAGTTTCACACCCAGAGCAGTTTCTAGTTAAAAAAAAAGAGTGGGTAAATCATCAAAAGCAAACAAAAGACCCATATCATTTATGTATATTACTGGATCGGAGATGTCTCCTTCTATGCGTTACACGACAAATTTAGTATACCCTCCTCAAGGGTAGAATAAGAGAATAGCGAGGCTAATGTGCCTATATATTTATGTGAAACCGTATGATTGCAGTAAATCAATGTTTGTTCGCTCAAAAATATACGTTTGAAGTTGTGAATGCAATAGAAAAATAGAAAGATTTTCATCTGTCCTACTGAACACTCATATTTTGTGGATAAATGCCTTGTTCTGCCTATTGTTAAATTTGTGCAACTTCTTGAGGGCAAAGGTTTCTAAATCCAAATCTTACCGCAAACATTGTTCAGGGTGAACTGAGGAATAACCTGATGAAGATCCAATTCGTCGTCCACATTTTGAAGTAACACATCTACTAGCTTATGGCACTCTTCTCTGGAAGATTCAAGAATTTAAACATAACCTAGTGATATACTTAAAAAAATATATATATGTATATACTTAAAAATATCTAAAAACTGTTGCAGCACGTTGAAATGGAAAGCCGGTGTTAACATCTTTCGCCTAAATTGCCACTTTTGATCTAAAAAAAATAAACCGGATGAACTTAAAGCAATTAATTAATAAATTGACACATTTCTTACCTGTACTTATAAGTAATCCGTCACCCAAAAAGGGCCTCAGCAGCTCATACACAACGTTTTTTGTTATCAACTGAGTGCTCTGAAATATATCCTCAGTATCCTCAGCGCGTACTATGTTATACATCGGCGCAAATAAAAAATACCAAATATAACTGCGCCCGTCGGCCTTGTCATAAGCATCACGGACAAATCGAAACACCATCGCTAGGTGGAAAACATTTCGATTATAATCAATTGCCTCGTACCATATACCATACTTACACGGCGTCATCCCCAGTATATCAAAATTATTACCAAATCTTGTTTTGCCCGGCAACACAGATACCTTGCTTTCTAGAGGACTACCATCCTGTGTATGTATACGCTTCACTAGGGACAGAATAAAGTATTTTCGATTAATATGCTTAAGAAGCAGCCATACTGCTACCAATAGTAATGCAGTTGCAAGCAATATCATCAACATTATTTTTAGCTTTGTTTCGTTATTTCGATCGAGCGAAAAGCCGCACCCAACAATTGCCAGAGTAAACAAGGTTTAATATATAGAGCTGATAATGATAATCGCTCTCTTATGTATTTATTGGTAAAGTCCATTCGTACTATAATAAAAACAAAAAGATTATACAGGAGGTTAAAATTGTGCGCGTACGTGAATACAATATTTTGGGCAACAGCTTAAAGCTTGTCTTATTTATTTTTTTGGTTTGATTTAAATAGATTAAACGAGCGATGAAGATTAGCAGCTGATATGACAAGTTTAATTCAGCAGTTTAAAGTTCATCTAGATACTTGTTGAGTGAATGGTTTGAATATGTGAATTGTGCATTTGTTTGAATTTCTGCGTCTTACCCATTATTTTTTATTAGAGATAAAATTAGTGGCTAGGAAGCCAAACTTTTGCTGTTTGATACACACACAAATACATTTTTACTTAACCAATAATATTATTATTTAATATTTGCAGCCAAAAAAGTTATTTATTATTGCGTAAATAGTTGGTCGACGCAAAAACACTGCCGAATTCTGAATCTCTTTTATTCTGCTATTATTACCTTTTCTGCGTAATAGGTTTTTTAGATACTACCAGATTTAATTTCTAATAATTTATTTGTGTTAAGTTGTATGCGGGGGAGAAACGACAAAATGTGTGGGGACTTAGCAGGCTTGCAATAATTAAAATAAGCATATTTAACAGTGATTACTACAAACTGTGGTTTTGGTGATCAAGCAACGACTTTGCGTGCGCTGCGACGATCTGCTAATAAGTAATTAGAAGTCGTATTTTATTGCCTTTTCATTGCTTATAATAAATTCAAAATACAATATAAGAGATATAATTGGTACTTAAATAGGTCTGACTGTGAAACGGACTAGATGACAAATTTCTGGCAAGTACTAAACAAATTTAAACAAATAAACTTGGATAACACATGTTGAACAAATATGTGAGAATTTTAAAAAAAACAGCAGCATTTTAAATATAACAATTTGTGCTTGGCGGGCTTATTTGAAATTTATTGACAGCTTACAGTGCTAATTTATATATAAACAGCTTTTAATTAGTCACTAACAAAACATACGATACGTTTAACAGTGCCTCTATTTGTGATTACAGACTCGCTAGTGCGTTCTAACGGAGCCTCATTTCTGCGTTCGTGTTGCAAAAAAGCTGCTGTTATTTACATTTCCAACCGTTGTGTGAAACAATTCAACAGTTGAGTGGGAAAATTCAACAGTTGGAAGTCAATTCTGTTAATTACATGGATATCACTTCATTGAATGTATATGTGCTTATTTACAAAAACATGAATATTTTAAATTTGACATAATAATTTGTGATTGGATGGCTTATTTGAAATTTATTGACAGCTTACAACGCTAATGAACATTTTAGCAGTTTTTAAAAAGGCACTAACAGAAAATACGTTACACAGAGCCTCTCTTCGTGTTAACAGACTCTTTTCCTTTATATTGTCAGAGCATTTACAGATACCATACATTCAAATGGAAACGGGTGGGTGAGTAGAATATGAGTGAACACACAGGAGGAATTGGTTCCCACTTGGCCATGGTGCAGCAACATATTCCAAGCATACACGCTCCATATCCATATATGTATAGGCAGCCAAGCTTTGTCCGAATTTATTTAGGATAGATGTTTACAAATTCCAGTTAAAAAAATTTGAAGCTTAATATAATCACAAAATTTTGATATGGTATAGTTAAGGGTTTTATCCCGATATTATATAGCAAGTGTAATTATGTTTGTCTCATTTCTTCTTTGTAATTAATTGTGATTAATTGAGCATAACACCTTTAGACTGAAAGCGACGACAGCATTACTAGTATTTGGCATGCCATAAGCCGGCTGTTCTGATAACGTGCTGTGAGGGAGAGGATGTGACGTAGAATGGCAAGAGTACAGGGCAACGCTAGGTGAACCATATCTGCTTGAGACAAAAGGAAAAACACATCAAATACCCTGCTGCTGCAGTGCCAGGTATGATAAAGTAATTAAACTTGTTACCATGCTAGAGTAAGTTTATTTATGGGTAATGTTGTGTGCTTGTGCAACTGGATTAATGGCTGGGACATCAATTTGATGATGCAAAAGCTTAGTGGGAGTGGGCGGTTGTAATATGAACAAGTTGCCGTCAGCATAGCAAGAACATACACGGTTGCGGTCTTGGCATTGTCACTATTCTGGTATGCAGAACGGGAAGCATTGACATTTTGAATAAAAGATAGTGCCCTGGCAAAGCTTGTGAAGATAGTCTAATTCAGTTAGTTAAGATTATTGGAATTTTTAATATGAACAAGCTGCCGTCAGCATAGCAGGAACATACACGGTTGCGGTCTTGTCATTGTCTCTATTCCAGTATACAAGACGGGAGTATGTTCTTGGGAGTATATTACGTGTTGAAGAAATAGAAACAGGATTGAAGATTTCAGTATCTTTGGGGTACTGCTCTGGTGCGAGGGGTTTGTAAATTGGGATCGTTAGGATAGCTATGAAGGGTTCCCTAGACGGAAAATATATATTGAAAGTCTTTTGTAAAAGGCTTGCAGTACATTATGAAGATCATCAACATAGCATAGTGATTTAGAGTCGAGTCTGTTTGCTCAGCGGAAAGAGTTTGACTTCTTTAGACAAGTGTTTTAGTAGATAGTTGTCAATTCGATCGATGACAGGAGACTTACGAACTGCCCCATAGCACCTGATTCAGAATGCGTAATATGGCGCAGGTGACAGTTTCGTGTGGGGGAGGATAGCAGATCAGTTCCATTGAGGAAGCGTTGTATTCGGTGATGGTGCGCAGTTGGTGCAAGCTCAAAGGGAGTAAAGCGTGCTTGGAGCTCATCAGCCTGGTCTTCGGCAGATTGACACCAATGGCCATTTTGATTTCGGACTTTGTGCTGAGCATGTGGTTGCCGTTTAAGATTTTTGGTGGCGCGCCATAAATTAAAAGCGCCTTTCTTCGAAGTATCAGCGTTGCTGAGCGTATGATCTATATATTGTTGGCGGTGGGAGCGAAGCAAAAGGGTTAGTTGACGACTAGTTAGCTGCCATTTTTGCGTGAGCGCATCCAGCGTTTGCGTAGTCTGCGTTTTTGACGAATTAAGTTCATTCATTTGGGTAGGCGGAAGACGAAACGGACTGTCCGCGCCATTATTGTTGCTGTTACTTCGAATAGGTAGAACAGCTGCTGGAGAGTTTGAAGCTCTCGCAGCATTGTTGAGGTTTTGTAAAAAAAGGCATAGCATATCAACAATGTCATTTGTAGAGGTGATTTCTACATTTAGGTTTATGACAGAAACTAGGTGTTGATTAAAAACTGTCATCTTTTAGGTTTTGATATAGGGGATTTTGATTAGTGATGGCTAGTTCCATCCTAACTAGTAGCGGTAAGTGGTCGCTGTGTAATTCAGTTACACGAGTTATGGAAAGTTTATGGCTTGCTATTCCTGTGTAGACATAGAAATCAAGAACACTGGGGTGGGTGTTATTTGATGGAAAGTGAGTAGGCTCACCTGTTGTGAGAACATTGAATTGATAAAAACTAACTAATATTGGCAAGCGTTGAACCGCGAGCACATTGTCGCTGGTTTCCCCACAGTCTATGTTTAGCATTCCAGTCACCTGCAATCAGGAAGTTTCCGCCTAGTTGACTAAATAACCAGTTATAGTTGTCCTGATTTACAGGATGATTGGGGGCCAGTTGCAGGCGGCTCTGCAGAATTTTCCTGAGGTGGTATGGAGTTTCACCTTGGCACAGTGCAGATATGGCAGGGAGATGCAGGGCAATGTTTGGAAACGTATTCTGTTGGATATGAAAATGGCAGCTCCACCCACATACAGGTGGTTGTGGGGCGAGTTTGCCGAGATGACTACATAGCCTGGGGCTTCAATATGAAGTTTAAGTGAGTTTCGTTTATTAGCATTATGTCCGTGTTATGATAATTCATAAACTGAGTCCATTAGCATTCCATATACCGATATGGAGAGCAGTCATATTGTAATTTTACTAAGAGCTGCGTAATGAATGAGAAAGAAAGTGTGATGTAGATTCATTTGCTGGTGTGCTTGGCATGATTTTGCCAAGAGCGGATGAGGAAGGGAGGAGTTTGTTTAGTAAGTTATGCTTCTGTTATACCACTTGTGCCGTGACTGATTGATTGCCTTGTAATAAAGTTTTAGCTGAAGGTAAGATACTTTTAACGAGCATTAAGGTGGGGAGAAGACTCACTATGCTATATTTTTGGGCTTGCTATAAAAGCAGAAGGTTTAATAGGGTCAAGAAACAATAAAAGCATACTTGGATCAGGAAGTGTAAGTAAAATTTGAGTGGAGCTAACAGATTTTACGTACAACATTCAGTTTTGATATGAGTTGAGTAATTTTCCAGGGTTTTAGTTTATGGGAGTTGTCTGATATAAAGGGAAAAAGAACAACCAAACTTCACAGTACTACAGCGCTTTAGTTGAATTTTGGGAGCAACTGACAAGATATTGTATGTGGGCGTTGGCATATAAAGAAAATTTGAGATTATAGTTTCAATGCCTACTTTGAAAGTGGAGAAAATTTGAAAGAAAAGCTCATTTAAATCAGGGAGGCATAAGTATAACGGAAATGAGGTTCTTTTTATATGAGAATAATATAATTTACAATTAACGCAAAAGGAAATGTTATAGATAATTATACTATAGACAACTCGGCCTTGTTTATACGGGTAGCATCTAAAATGAGCTTGGCTACGTTGAAACTCACTACGTTGAGATTCCATATTAAGGCCAAAACTGGACAGTCATTTAAAAGTTCAAAGCATTGAACTATTCAAGGGTGAAAAGATTATATAAGAAAGGAGAAGTTGTTTAACGGTCGATAATAGATACAAAAACTGAAAGCAAAAAGAGTAGATTTGGATACATACGTTATTAAAACAGAAAGGAACAGGCAAAACATATTTGAGTCATGATTTTTAGCTTAAATGCAGGTAGAAAATTAGTTAGAGCCAATGAATCAGAGGATTTGGGTCGATAAGTAAATTTTATTTGAAAGGAGCAAACAAAAATAAATGAACTTATTTTTCCAAATTTTGGGAGTCTGTTCGCATACAATCAATCCGGAGAAGGCAGCTGGACTTTGAATTGAGGAAAATTTGGAAGTTTTTATGTTGTTCAAGTTAGTGTTACTTTACAAACAAATCGCTCTTGGTTCCACAACTTTTTTTAACCCACCGATCTTTAATTTGTTTGAATGTCAATTGATGTAGGGATCCGTACAAATTCAAAAAGGTATAATTTTTGAAAATCAGACGTTATTTACCCGAAATATTCAAAAAAAAAATCATCACAATAGTTTTGATTTTCGAACCGACCCCGATTTTGATAAAAAAAAACGTGATGTAACCCCTTGCCATTTTGGTCGATTTGGGTCAAAATTTAGATGTTCTTTGTTTTGATGCCAGTCGATAGTACTGATCCTTACGAGTCCAAAATGGTATAAAATTTGAAGATCGGACACTATTTGGCCGAGATATTCAAAAAAATCGATAGTACTGATCCTTACGAGTCCAAAATTGGAGTTATGTCGTTTTCAAACGTCATATCTTCCGCGGATATATGTCGTTTTTAGAGCGGCGGAGTTATGTCGCTTCAAAACGACATAATCTCGCCATGATCAGCGGCGGAGTTATGTCGTTTTCAAACGTCATAATTTCGCCAGAAAGTATACAAATTCAAAAAGGTATAATATTTGAAAATCAGACTTTATTTGCCCGAGATATTCAAAAAAAAAAATCATTAAAAAAGGTTTGATTTTCGAACCGAACCCGATTTTGATAAAAATCGTGATGTAACCTCTTGCCATTTTGGTCGATTTGGGTCAAAATTTAGATTTTCTATTTTTTGATGCCAGTCGATAGTACTGATCCTTACGAGTCCAAAATGGTATAAAACTTCACAACCGGACATTATTTGGCCCAGATATTCAAAAAAATCATCAAGAAAGGTTGACTTTACAAACGAATCGTTTTTGGGTCCACAACTTTTTTCAACCCACTGATTTTTAATTTGTTTGAATGCCAATTAATAGTAGCGATCCGTACAAATTCAAAAAGGTATAATATTTGAAAATCAGACGTTATTTATCCGAGATATTCAAAAAAATCATCAAAAAAGTTTTGATTTTCGAACCGACCCCGATTTTGATAAAAAAACGTGATGTAAACCCTTGCCATTTTGGTCGATTTGGGTCAAAATTTAGATGTTCATTGTTTTGATGACAGTCGATAGTACTGATCCTTACGAGTCCAAAATGGTATAAAACTTCACAATCGGACATTATTTGGCCCAGATATTCAAAAAAATCATCAAGAAAGATTGACTTTACAAACGAATCGTTTTTGGGTCCACAACTTTTTTCGACCCATCGATTTTTAATTTGTTTGAATGCCAATTGATAGTAGGGATCCGTACATATTCAAAAAGGTATAATATTTGAAAATCAGACGTTATTTACCCGAGATATTCAAAAAAATCATCAAAAAAGTTTTGATTTTCGAACCGACCCGGTTTTGATAAAAATCGTGATGTAACCCCTTGCCATTTTGGTCGATTTGGGTCAAAATTTAGATTTTCTATTTTTTGATGCCAGTCGATAGTACTGATCCGTACGAGTCCAAAATGGTATAAAATTTGAAGATCGGACACTATTTGGCCGAGATATTCAAAAAAATCGATAGTACTGATCCTTACGAGTCCAAAATTGGAGTTATGTCGTTTTCAAACGTCATATCTTCCGCGGATATATGTCGTTTTTAGAGCGGCGGAGTTATGTCGCTTCAAAACGACATATTTTTTTTCAGGTTGCTGTGCACTATTGTACACGATGAGGGCTTGCTGTCGAATGAGACAATCGGCAGCTTACCTATTTTATTTGTGCGTTACTATCGAGCAACTTATTCAAATATAATTAGCGTACATATCGATACTTAAAACAAAGTGGCAACTCCGCATGCGATGAACGAGAATTCATCGCATGCATCGGAAGTGATCGACTGCAGTGTATTGCAGTCTGGCAATATTTTCTTACAAATAAGTTACACATGATACATTGTTTTTTTTTTTTTTTTTTTTTTTTTTTTTTTTTTTTTAACACCAGTTACTAATTAATTAATTATTCTTATCTTTCCAGGGGACTCTGGTGAATTCGCAAGCGGGCGTGCCTTTCGATGTGCGAGTTGCCTCCAGTTATGTCCGGGTCGCCACTCGCTAACTGGATACTGCTGCGGCGTCCGTTGCCGTTGGCCACATGTCGCGTGCCGTAG
The DNA here is from genome assembly GCF_003285875.2 of Drosophila novamexicana. Classification (NCBI taxonomy): domain Eukaryota; kingdom Metazoa; phylum Arthropoda; class Insecta; order Diptera; family Drosophilidae; genus Drosophila; species Drosophila novamexicana. Next base: position 27,037 of record NW_020824945.1, on the reverse strand, counting down.
TGGACTTTGCAAGGAATGCGGCCCAATTTGGAGCTGTTCCTGGTCTGTGGTTGGAAGATGCCTGTGTTGTTGCTGCTGTGCTAACTGAGGGGATCGCTTGCGCTTGGTGCCTGTCGGAGTTTGTTGTTGTAGCTTAGTGTGCTCACTGAACCCTTGCTGCCTATGCCGGTGATGCCGTGGCGGAGGTGATCGGGTTGGTTGTGCAGGTGAGTATGTGAACTTCACACTTGTCTCAGTCAGTGGTAGATGTTTCTTTTTTTCAGGTTGCTGTGCACTATTGTACACGATGAGGGCTTGCTGTCGAATGAGACAATCGGCAGCTTACCTATTTTATTTGTGCGTTACTATCGAGCAACTTATTCAAATATAATTAGCGTACATATCGATACTTAAAACAAAGTGGCAACTCCGCATGCGATGAACGAGAATTCATCGCATGCATCGGAAGTGATCGACTGCAGTGTATTGCAGTCTTTTTTTTAAATCTTAACCACTTGCCCGCCAGAAAGATACTGACGGTGTCTTTATTTTTAATTTAACTCATTACTTTAACATAGCAACTTATTTTAAATTTAAATGGCAACAGAAGTATTATAATTTGTGGGCAAAACATTTTGCAGCCCTGTTACAGCGTGTCGGTATTAACTTATCGGCTAAACGCGTTTTTGGTATTTTTATTTGCAACGATATTTATCGTCCTGCATTACTCATCTTTAGGAGCAGCATCAATGGCAGCGTTTCCTGAGTTTTGGCCCAGTAATCCGCCGTGGGAACCTGCGTCTTATTGAAAACCGTGGTAACTTCCTCTGTGGCGGCTATCGCGCGTCATGCATCTCACTCAGCTGGCAGGTACGCTTATGATGGATGGCCACTCGGGCAATTCAGGAAGTGAGGGGAGCCCACATGAAGCTGCTGGGCTATACCGTCGCTCATGCCAATTAGTGGTTTGGCTCAGTGGATCGTCGTGGAGCAGATCATCTTATCTGAGTATTGCATGTCAGCTGGCTTGGCAGCCGCAGCAACGCATTGGGTGGCCCGCAGTACAGGCCGGTTGCAGTTCAGGGTGCTAGGTGGAGCCCACAAGGAGCTGCTGAGCTGTTGCATATTTTGTTCGAGTGGGCGATGCCGATGCCGTCGCTCACTGCAAATTGTGTATTTAACCAGGAGGCCATCGTGGGGCGTATCATCTTCTTGGTAAGTATGTAAACAATTTTTTTATTTGTGCTTTTGCTTGCAAGACAGCGCATCATCGTTGTGGTTAGGAAGCTTCTAATGGCGTCTCTCACACGCCATGCAGTTTGACCAGGAATTGTTTGTATGGGCGATGCCGGAGCAGTCGCCCACTCCAAGTTGGGTATTCAACCAGCAGGCCGTCGTGGAGCATGTCATCTTTTGGTGAGTATGTATTTTAAAACAATTTTTGCTTTTATTTATGTGCCTTTGGTTGCAGGACAGCGCATTTTCGTCGTGATTTGGAAGCGTCCAGCGTCGTCTCTCACACGCCACGCAGCTTGGCCAGAAATTGTTTGACTGGGCGATACCGAAGCAATCGCTCACCTCAAATTGAGTACTGGGCCCAGTCGACCGTCATAGGCGCATCGTCTTTATTTGCAGGACAGCACTTAGTGTCATGGTTTGGAAACATCCGTTGGCGTCTCTCACTCGCCACGAAGCTTGCCAGTAATTGCATGTCAGTTGGCTTGGCGGTCACAGTAACGCATTCAATCGGCTCAATAGTAATGGATGGCCTGGAAGCAGGCCGGTAGCGATTCAGATTGCTAGATGGAGCCCAACAGGAGCTGCTGAGCTGTTGCCCACTTTGTTTGAGAGGGCGGTGCCGGAGCTGTCGCTCACTCCAGGTTGAGTATTTAGCCAGCAGGCCGTCGTGGAGCATGTCATCTTCTTGGTAAGTATGTGTTTTAAACAATTTTTTGCTTTTAATTATGTGCCTTTGGTTGCAGGACAGCGCATCATCTTCGTGATTTGGAAATATCTGGTGGCGTCTCTCACACGCCACGCAGCTTGTCCAGAATTTACATATCAGTCGACTTGGTAGTCACAGCAGCGTATTAAATCGGCTCCGTTGTACTTGATGGCATGCAAGCAGGCTGTTTGCGTTTCAGGATGCTGGATGAGCCCACAAAGAGCTGCTGAGCTGTTGCATATTTTGTTTGAGTGGGCGATGCCGAGGCACTCGCTCACTCCAAATTGAGAATTTGGCCCAGTTGGCCGTCGTGGGCGCATCGTGTTCTTGGTGTGTATGCATTTAAAGCTTTGTTTAAACAGTGTTTAATTTGTGCCTTTGTTTGCAGGTCAGCACTTCTGTGTCGTGGTTTGGAAACATCTATTGGCGTCTCTCAGACTCCACAATTTGTCGAGGAATTGCATGTCAGCTGACTTGGCGGCAAAGTATTAAATCGGTTCCGTTATGAGTCAGGATGTTGGATGGAGCCCACAAGGAGCAGTTGAGCTATTTCATATTTGTTTTGGTAGACGCTGCCAGTGCCGTTGCTCATTCCAAACTAATTATTTGACCCAGCAGATCATCTTGGGAGCTTGCGACTTCCATGTCTTCATTTAGAACGCGTTCCAATGTTAACCGGACTCTCTGGAGGCCATGCTCCAGGAGTGTTTCGTGGCTGATGGCTGTATTTATCTGGGTGTGTTGTAGTTGCGGCTGCTGTGGTTGCGTCAGCGATTGCAGGTTTCCTGTCCCCTGAGGTGATGTCGTTAGCTGCTGTTGTGGCGTAACTGATGCCTGTTGAGTCTGCATTGGCAGAGTATGCTGTGTTTGATGATTCTGCTGCCTCTCGTCCACATAGTCTGGTAGGATTAATCGCTGGATTGTTGGGGGTTGGCCTTGGATGTTAGCCACTAGCTCTTCACGTGTAATTTGTCCGCTTCTATACATTCTTCTTAACGCATTTATTCTTAACTCCCCAAATCTTCTAGGTATTTGCTGGAGTTGGTGCCTGGCCTGGATGACAGTCGTCGTTAGCTGAGTCTGGCAATATTTTCTTACAAATAAGTTACACATGATACATTGTTTTTTTTTTTTTTTTTTTTTTTTTTTTTTTTTTTTTTTTTTTTAACACCAGTTACTAATTAATTAATTATTCTTATCTTTCCAGGGGACTCTGGTGAATTCGCAAGCGGGCGTGCCTTTCGATGTGCGAGTTGCCTCCAGTTATGTCCGGGTCGCCACTCGCTAACTGGATACTGCTGCGGCGTCCGTTGCCGTTGGCCACATGTCGCGTGCCGTAGTGGACTTTGCAAGGAATGCGGCCCAATTTGGAGCTGTTCCTGGTCTGTGGTTGGAAGATGCCTGTGTTGTTGCTGCTGTGCTAACTGAGGGGATCGCTTGCGCTTGGTGCCTGTCGGAGTTTGTTGTTGTAGCTTAGTGTGCTCACTGAACCCTTGCTGCCTATGCCGGTGATGCCGTGGCGGAGGTGATCGGGTTGGTTGTGCAGGTGAGTATGTGAACTTCACACTTGTCTCAGTCAGTGGTAGATGTGTATTATCTCCATTTGCAGATATTGATGGCTGCTGCTGAATGATCCCCGGCTGCCCTTGTCGTTGTTGCCCTGGCTGAGGGAAACTCATTGGCAGACTTTGTTGTTGTTTTTGTCGTGGTTTGCGGAGCTGCTCTGCTGAAACTAGTTGCTGCTGTTCAATGATCTCTTGCTGCCTTTGTCGTTGATAGCGTGGCGGAAGAGATTTAATTGGTTGTGCAGGTAAATGTATGCATTCCACACTTGGCTCTTTCATTAATTTGTGTATTTGATCTTTCCTTGCAGGGATGATTCGCTGTTTCGTTGTTGATGAGGCTTCTGCCTGGCTCTGCTGCTGCCGCTCCATACTCCGCAACTGTGCAAAACTTCGTACAGTTGTTCGCTTAGTAATCACTTGCTGCCTTTGTTTTTGACGTCGTGGCAGGGGCGACCGAATTGGATTTGCAGGTAACAGTGTGCATTTTATACTTGGCTCATTTAATAATTCGTGTATTTGATCTTCCTTTACAGAATTAACTAGCTGCATTTTTGCTGGTGGGCCTTCTGCCTGGCTCTGTTGCTGTTGCTCAGTGTTCCTCGGCTGCCTTTGTCGTTTGTGTCTTGGCAGAGAGAAACTCATTCGCTGGCTTTGTTGTTGCTGTTGGCATAAATGGAGGAGCCCCTCTGCCAATTGCTGCTGTTTAATGATATCTTGCTGCCTTTGTCGTTGGTGCCATGGCGGAAGAGATTGAACAGGTAAGTGTATGCACTCTCTACTTGGCTCGGTAAGTAATGCATATGTTTGATATTCGTTTGCAGAAATAACTCGCTGTGACGTTGATGGTGGGCCATCCGCCCGGATCTGCTGCTGCTGCTCGGTGTTCCCCGGGTGCTCTTGTCGTTGTTGTCCTGGCTGAGGGAAACTCATTGGCTGGCTTTGATGTTGCTGTTGCCATGGCTGGAGGAGCTGCTCTTGCAGCTTTTGCCGTTGATGCCGTGGCAAAGGCGATTGAATTGGTAGCGCAGGTAAATATGTGCATTCTATACTTGGCTTGGTCAATACATATGTTTGTTTTCCATTTTCAGAATTAGCTCGCTGCGCTGTTGTTGATGAGGCTTCCGCCCGGCTCTGCTGCTGTTTAATATTCTCCGGCTGCCCTTGTCTTTGTTGTCCTGGTAGGAAGGAGCAACTTGGTCGTCGATTTTCGTTTGCACTCATCTTACGTTTTTTTGCCAATTGGTCTAGGTGAGTCGAAGGCGGCTCTGCAGGTCCAAGTTGCCTCCGTCGTTTAGCTGAGGGCTGGATTTGCTGCTGGTCTAAAATCCCAAGTTGACCAACTCGTTGCCGTGGAAATGGAAATCGAATTGTCTGTTCAGGTAAGTGAGTGCATTTACTATTAGGCACCGATAATGAAGCCTGTTTTATGAATTTGTTTCCAGATTTTTTAAGCTGAGTAACAGGCAATTGCTGTAGAGTTTCTCGCTCGGTATCCCAGTGCTGATCTGGCCACTTCTGTGTCATGTTGGTTTCAGACCGAATTTGCTGCTGCTCAGTTGTTCGCTCGATGATCACTTGCTGCCTTCGTTGTTGACGTCGTGGCAGGGGCGATCGAATTGGATTTGTAGCTAACTGTGAGCATTCTATACTTGGCTCAGTCAATACATCAATTTGTTTTCCATTTTCAGAATTAGCTGTCCGCGTTGTTGTTGATGTAGCTTCAGCCCGGCTCTGCTGCTGCTGCTCAGTGTTCCCCGGCTGCTCTTGTCGTTGTTGTCCCAACTGAGAGAAACTTACTGGTTGGCTTAGTTGTTGGTGTTGCCATGGCTGGAGGAGCTGCTCTGCTGAAGCTAGTTGTTGCTGTTCTATGGTATCTTGCTGCCTTTGTCGTAGATGCCATGGCGGAAGAGATTGAATTGATTGTACAGGTAAGTGTATGCATTCTATGCTTGGTTCGGTAAATAATGCATATTTTTTATATTCATTTGCAGAAATAACTCGCTGTGACGTTGATGATGGGCCATCCGCCCGGATCTGCTGCTGCTGCTCAGCTGATCGCTCGATAATTAAGTGCTGCCATTGTTGTTGATGTCGTGGCAGGGCCGATCGAATTGGATTTGCAGGTGACTTTGTGCATTCTGTACTTGGCTCAGTCAATACATAAGTTTGTTTTCCATTTTCAGAATTAGCTGGCCGCGTTGTTGTTGATGTAGCTTCAGCCCGGCTCTGCTGCTGCTGCTCAGTGTTCCCCGGCTGCTCTTGTCGCTGTTGTCCCGACTGGGAGAAACTTGCTGGCTGGCTTTGTGGTTGCTGTTGCCATGGCTGGAGGAGCTGTTCTGCTGAAACTAGTTGTTGCTGTTCTATGATCTCTTGCTGCCTTTGTCGTTGATGCCATGGCGGAAGAGATCGAAATGGTTGTGCAGGTAGATGTATGCATTCTGTATTTGACTCGGTAAATAGTGCATATGTTTGGTGTTCATTTGCAGAAATAACTCGCTGTGACGCTGATGATGGGCCATCCGCCCGGGTCTGCTGCTGCTGCTCAGCTGTTCGCTCGATAATTACGTGCTGCCATTGTTGTTGATGTCGTGGCAGGGCCGATCGAATTGGATTTGCAGGTGACTTTGTGCATTCTGTACTTGGCTCAGTCAATACATAAGTTTGTTTTCCATTTTCAGAATTAGCTGGCCGCGTTGTTGTTGATGTAGCTTCAGCCCGGCTCTGCTGCTGCTGCTCAGTGTTCCCCGGCTGCTCTTGTCGCTGTTGTCCCGACTGGGAGAAACTTGCTGGCTGGCTTTGTGGTTGCTGTTGCCATGGCTGGAGGAGCTGTTCTGCTGAAACTAGTTGTTGCTGTTCTATGATCTCTTGCTGCCTTTGTCGTTGATGCCATGGCGGAAGAGATCGAAATGGTTGTGCAGGTAGATGTATGCATTCTGTATTTGACTCGGTAAATAGTGCATATGTTTGGTGTTCATTTGCAGAAATAACTCGCTGTGACGCTGATGATGGGCCATCCGCCCGGGTCTGCTGCTGCTGCTCAGCTGTTCGCTCGATAATTACGTGCTGCCTTTGTTGTTGATGTCGTGGCAGGGCCGATCGAATTGGATTTGCAGGTGACTTTGTGCATTCTGTACTTGGCTCAGTCAATAATCCGTATATTTGGCCTTCATTTACAGAATTAACTCGTTGTGTTTTTGTGGGTGGGCTATCAGCCCGGCTCTGATGCTGTTGCTCAGTGTTCCCCTTCTGCCATTGTCGTTTGTGTCCTGGCAGAGGAAAAGTAATTGGCAGGCTATGTTGTTGCTGTTGCCATGGCTGATGGGGCCAGATTGGAGGCATGCCGAACATGGCTATGGTCAGCTCAAAGGCTCGCTTCTGCTGACAAACTTCGTGCTGCGTTTGCTCGCCTGCTAGTGTATATTGCTGCCTTATCTGCTGTGGCCTGAAGAGTTCGTGCTGGATTGAATCCGCATGTGATTCAGTCGACCCCGACAATTGGTGATGTTGCGCTGTTGTATCTTCATTAGGCGCCTCGTCGAGTTCGCGTTCCATGTGCAGCTGGAGGAGCTTTAGTCGTGTGGCAAGCTGCTCTTCATCGTCAATGAGCAATTGTTGTTGTGGCTCGTTCTGTTGCTCAGTCGGAGGTGGCGCTGGCAGAATTAGACGTTGAATTACTAAAGGCTGGTCTTTGATCATGTCCTGGACCTGCTCTAGCGTCATCTCTCCATCCCTGTAGCTACGCCTCAATGAGTTTATCAATGATTCACCGAACCGCTTTGGTGGTTTTGACTGCTGGTGTTGCCGGGTGAGCGAAGTGTCTGCAAGTCGCAAGGCATCCTGCTTCTCTTTCTCCAACCTCAGCAACGTTGGCAAGCCGTCGTGCTGTGTCTGCTGTTGTTGTTGCGGTTTCTGCTGTAGCCGTTTTTGGAGTGGTAGAACATGCTGGTTTAATTGCTGCTTGTATCTCGGCCGTTGCAGACGTTGCGGCACGTGTGGATGGAGAATTAATTTGCGTGCTTCCACATTCGGATGGATACTGAGTGAGGCGGCAAACCTGCCACTAGCAAGCTGAAATGTTTCCTCAATTGTCTTTATATTATAGGTGTCTCTGATTGCTTGGTTTCTGGTAAACCAGGGGGCTCTCATGGTCCTACGTAAAGTGATGTTCTGTAGTACCTCAAGGCGTTTTAGCTGCGCATTTGATGCCAAAGCTCCATAAATAGGTAAGGCATATTGCCATATTGGTACTATGAGCTGTTTATAAATGACTGCTTTACAGGTGTTTGACAGCTTGCTATCCCATCCAAGCATCCACTCCAGGTTTTTATATGTGGCTCGCAGACGATTACAAAGTTGTGTGATGTGGATTGTGCAATTTAGCTTCCGATCCATGTGGAATCCCAAATATTGGTGGCATGTTTTGGTAACAATTGACTGTTCGTTCAAACGTGGTGGACGCAAAGTATGCATTTGATCAATTCTATTTGCAGTATAGATGACGTGTGCCGTTTTATTGGTATTAATGCTTATACACCAGCGATTGGCCCAGTTATTGAAGCAGTTTAGGTACGCTTGGTTAATATTGATTGCACTTTGGGCTGTGGCGGCCTTGCTCATTATAATGGTGTCATCCGCGTAAGTAGATAGAAGCATACTGTCGTCGTTGTGTCTGTGGAAAAAGTATTGTGCATCCGCTGGGAGTGGCATATCAGACGAGTATATGGTGTACAAGATGGGGCCGAGAACACTACCCTGTGGTACTCCGGCACCAAGTTTACCAAGCTTTGACTTGGTCCCATCATTGCAGCATACGATGAATGTTCGATTTTCGAGATAACTTTGCAGTACATTGAATAACTTGATTGGCATCAGCTTGATTAGCTTCCATAGGAGGCCAGTATGCCAGACTCTGTCAAAGGCCTCGCTAATGTCAATGAATACTGCAGAGCAGAACATGCGGTTCTCATACGCGTCTAGAATAAACTGGGTTACTCTAGCAAGTTGCTGCTCTGTGCCATGTTCTTTCCTGAAACCGAATTGGTGGGTGGGTACAGCTTTGGCGAAGTCATCACATTCGAAAAGTCTGCGCATGAGGAGCCTTTCGAATATCTTCGAGAAACCCGCCAGAAGGCTTATTGGACGATAGGATGTTACGCTGTCCGTGCTTTTGCCAGGCTTCAAGATCATCGTGATAGCAGCACACTTCCACTGCTTAGGAAAATGCCCAAGTCTGAAGATGCAGTTATAAATAAGTACCAGGTAAGTAATTGCTTTCTGTGGCAACGATTTAATAGTCTGGTTATCTATGTTGTCGAGGCCAGGTGATTTATTCAACGTTAGAGAGCTTATAACCAGCATAGTCTCGCTTACGGTTACTGGTCGGAATGGTAATGTGTTAGATTTAGTACCACTAACAATACTAGCTGCGCCGCTTTCCTGCTGTAATTTTAGTTGCTGCTGCTGTGCCAACTCATGTGCTATATTTTTTCGCATTTCATCCGTGTTGCTAAGAATTGGCTTGAATCGTTGTTCCAGATGTGATGCAAAGACCTCAGCTTTTTCATTGCTGCTCCTTGTCCAATTATTGCTGCTGCTGTTGCTATCCGGGCTTGTTTTGAGCGGCCAGTTGGGCTCTGGTTGCCGTTTAAAGTTTTTAGTAATTTTCCACAACTTCTGCATTTTGTAGCGATCGTTCGCATCAATTTTATCGAACATTTTGTTTATGTGCTCAGAGTTGGCTAGGCGCAGAGCCTTCTTTAAACGATTCTGGACGTTATTGTATCGTTTTTTCAAGCACGGTGTTCTCAGGATCATAAATTCGCGCTTGCATTTGTGCTTAAGCCGAATTAGTTTTTTTGTTTGGCTATTTAGAGCATAGTTGCCAGAGTTTATATGACGATGCCGGTGTTCTTGTTGGTGTGGACGACGAGGTAAAGGTGTAGCAGCTTTGGCAGCGTTGTAGATATTATTGGTGAGTATATCGATCGCATCTTCGATGTCGATGCCTGATTTGATTTCTGTATTTAGCAGAACTCGCTGGTTTAAATCTTCTTGGAATTTTCTAAGATTTACTTTTTTTGGCAGAAGTCGACGTCTTGAAGACTGCGTTTTAGTTATTGGACCTCTGACTCCAAGTTCAACGTGGATTGGGAGGTGGTCGGAATCTAAATCGATTGTGGAGTGAGTAACGAGTAATCCTTTACTCAGTCCACCGTAGACGGCGAAATCAATGGCGGACGGTTTCTTCTTCTTGTCGTAAGGAAAGTGCGTTGCACCTCCTGTTGCAAGCACATTGTAGCGATTGTATTTATGAATACACTCCATTATGGCTCTACCACGGCGACAGGAACGAGTATTGCCCCACCACTGATGCTTTGCGTTCCAGTCGCCGCAAAGGATGAAACTGGAACCTTTGATGAGACTGTCGAAGTGTTTGAATAGCATCTTAAAGTGATTTGTAGACCAGGTATGTTGTGGAGGGCAATATATTGGCGCAATAATGACCGTGTTTATTCTGTTGTTTTCTTCAGTGGTCACGGTAATTGGAGCACATTGCAGGAACGATGCTGCTTTTTTTTCAGGTTGCTGTGCACTATTGTACACGATGAGGGCTTGCTGTCGAATGAGACAATCGGCAGCTTACCTATTTTATTTGTGCGTTACTATCGAGCAACTTATTCAAATATAATTAGCGTACATATCGATACTTAAAACAAAGTGGCAACTCCGCATGCGATGAACGAGAATTCATCGCATGCATCGGAAGTGATCGACTGCAGTGTATTGCAGTCTGGCAATATTTTCTTACAAATAAGTTACACATGATACATTGTTTTTTTTTTTTTTTTTTTTTTTTTTTTTTTTTTTTTTTTTTTAACACCAGTTACTAATTAATTAATTATTCTTATCTTTCCAGGGGACTCTGGTGAATTCGCAAGCGGGCGTGCCTTTCGATGTGCGAGTTGCCTCCAGTTATGTCCGGGTCGCCACTCGCTAACTGGATACTGCTGCGGCGTCCGTTGCCGTTGGCCACATGTCGCGTGCCGTAGTGGACTTTGCAAGGAATGCGGCCCAATTTGGAGCTGTTCCTGGTCTGTGGTTGGAAGATGCCTGTGTTGTTGCTGCTGTGCTAACTGAGGGGATCGCTTGCGCTTGGTGCCTGTCGGAGTTTGTTGTTGTAGCTTAGTGTGCTCACTGAACCCTTGCTGCCTATGCCGGTGATGCCGTGGCGGAGGTGATCGGGTTGGTTGTGCAGGTGAGTATGTGAACTTCACACTTGTCTCAGTCAGTGGTAGATGTGTATTATCTCCATTTGCAGATATTGATGGCTGCTGCTGAATGATCCCCGGCTGCCCTTGTCGTTGTTGCCCTGGCTGAGGGAAACTCATTGGCAGACTTTGTTGTTGTTTTTGTCGTGGTTTGCGGAGCTGCTCTGCTGAAACTAGTTGCTGCTGTTCAATGATCTCTTGCTGCCTTTGTCGTTGATAGCGTGGCGGAAGAGATTTAATTGGTTGTGCAGGTAAATGTATGCATTCCACACTTGGCTCTTTCATTAATTTGTGTATTTGATCTTTCCTTGCAGGGATGATTCGCTGTTTCGTTGTTGATGAGGCTTCTGCCTGGCTCTGCTGCTGCCGCTCCATACTCCGCAACTGTGCAAAACTTCGTACAGTTGTTCGCTTAGTAATCACTTGCTGCCTTTGTTTTTGACGTCGTGGCAGGGGCGACCGAATTGGATTTGCAGGTAACAGTGTGCATTTTATACTTGGCTCATTTAATAATTCGTGTATTTGATCTTCCTTTACAGAATTAACTAGCTGCATTTTTGCTGGTGGGCCTTCTGCCTGGCTCTGTTGCTGTTGCTCAGTGTTCCTCGGCTGCCTTTGTCGTTTGTGTCTTGGCAGAGAGAAACTCATTCGCTGGCTTTGTTGTTGCTGTTGGCATAAATGGAGGAGCCCCTCTGCCAATTGCTGCTGTTTAATGATATCTTGCTGCCTTTGTCGTTGGTGCCATGGCGGAAGAGATTGAACAGGTAAGTGTATGCACTCTCTACTTGGCTCGGTAAGTAATGCATATGTTTGATATTCGTTTGCAGAAATAACTCGCTGTGACGTTGATGGTGGGCCATCCGCCCGGATCTGCTGCTGCTGCTCGGTGTTCCCCGGGTGCTCTTGTCGTTGTTGTCCTGGCTGAGGGAAACTCATTGGCTGGCTTTGATGTTGCTGTTGCCATGGCTGGAGGAGCTGCTCTTGCAGCTTTTGCCGTTGATGCCGTGGCAAAGGCGATTGAATTGGTAGCGCAGGTAAATATGTGCATTCTATACTTGGCTTGGTCAATACATATGTTTGTTTTCCATTTTCAGAATTAGCTCGCTGCGCTGTTGTTGATGAGGCTTCCGCCCGGCTCTGCTGCTGTTTAATATTCTCCGGCTGCCCTTGTCTTTGTTGTCCTGGTAGGAAGGAGCAACTTGGTCGTCGATTTTCGTTTGCACTCATCTTACGTTTTTTTGCCAATTGGTCTAGGTGAGTCGAAGGCGGCTCTGCAGGTCCAAGTTGCCTCCGTCGTTTAGCTGAGGGCTGGATTTGCTGCTGGTCTAAAATCCCAAGTTGACCAACTCGTTGCCGTGGAAATGGAAATCGAATTGTCTGTTCAGGTAAGTGAGTGCATTTACTATTAGGCACCGATAATGAAGCCTGTTTTATGAATTTGTTTCCAGATTTTTTAAGCTGAGTAACAGGCAATTGCTGTAGAGTTTCTCGCTCGGTATCCCAGTGCTGATCTGGCCACTTCTGTGTCATGTTGGTTTCAGACCGAATTTGCTGCTGCTCAGTTGTTCGCTCGATGATCACTTGCTGCCTTCGTTGTTGACGTCGTGGCAGGGGCGATCGAATTGGATTTGTAGCTAACTGTGAGCATTCTATACTTGGCTCAGTCAATACATCAATTTGTTTTCCATTTTCAGAATTAGCTGTCCGCGTTGTTGTTGATGTAGCTTCAGCCCGGCTCTGCTGCTGCTGCTCAGTGTTCCCCGGCTGCTCTTGTCGTTGTTGTCCCAACTGAGAGAAACTTACTGGTTGGCTTAGTTGTTGGTGTTGCCATGGCTGGAGGAGCTGCTCTGCTGAAGCTAGTTGTTGCTGTTCTATGGTATCTTGCTGCCTTTGTCGTAGATGCCATGGCGGAAGAGATTGAATTGATTGTACAGGTAAGTGTATGCATTCTATGCTTGGTTCGGTAAATAATGCATATTTTTTATATTCATTTGCAGAAATAACTCGCTGTGACGTTGATGATGGGCCATCCGCCCGGATCTGCTGCTGCTGCTCAGCTGATCGCTCGATAATTAAGTGCTGCCATTGTTGTTGATGTCGTGGCAGGGCCGATCGAATTGGATTTGCAGGTGACTTTGTGCATTCTGTACTTGGCTCAGTCAATACATAAGTTTGTTTTCCATTTTCAGAATTAGCTGGCCGCGTTGTTGTTGATGTAGCTTCAGCCCGGCTCTGCTGCTGCTGCTCAGTGTTCCCCGGCTGCTCTTGTCGCTGTTGTCCCGACTGGGAGAAACTTGCTGGCTGGCTTTGTGGTTGCTGTTGCCATGGCTGGAGGAGCTGTTCTGCTGAAACTAGTTGTTGCTGTTCTATGATCTCTTGCTGCCTTTGTCGTTGATGCCATGGCGGAAGAGATCGAAATGGTTGTGCAGGTAGATGTATGCATTCTGTATTTGACTCGGTAAATAGTGCATATGTTTGGTGTTCATTTGCAGAAATAACTCGCTGTGACGCTGATGATGGGCCATCCGCCCGGGTCTGCTGCTGCTGCTCAGCTGTTCGCTCGATAATTACGTGCTGCCATTGTTGTTGATGTCGTGGCAGGGCCGATCGAATTGGATTTGCAGGTGACTTTGTGCATTCTGTACTTGGCTCAGTCAATACATAAGTTTGTTTTCCATTTTCAGAATTAGCTGGCCGCGTTGTTGTTGATGTAGCTTCAGCCCGGCTCTGCTGCTGCTGCTCAGTGTTCCCCGGCTGCTCTTGTCGCTGTTGTCCCGACTGGGAGAAACTTGCTGGCTGGCTTTGTGGTTGCTGTTGCCATGGCTGGAGGAGCTGTTCTGCTGAAACTAGTTGTTGCTGTTCTATGATCTCTTGCTGCCTTTGTCGTTGATGCCATGGCGGAAGAGATCGAAATGGTTGTGCAGGTAGATGTATGCATTCTGTATTTGACTCGGTAAATAGTGCATATGTTTGGTGTTCATTTGCAGAAATAACTCGCTGTGACGCTGATGATGGGCCATCCGCCCGGGTCTGCTGCTGCTGCTCAGCTGTTCGCTCGATAATTACGTGCTGCCTTTGTTGTTGATGTCGTGGCAGGGCCGATCGAATTGGATTTGCAGGTGACTTTGTGCATTCTGTACTTGGCTCAGTCAATAATCCGTATATTTGGCCTTCATTTACAGAATTAACTCGTTGTGTTTTTGTGGGTGGGCTATCAGCCCGGCTCTGATGCTGTTGCTCAGTGTTCCCCTTCTGCCATTGTCGTTTGTGTCCTGGCAGAGGAAAAGTAATTGGCAGGCTATGTTGTTGCTGTTGCCATGGCTGATGGGGCCAGATTGGAGGCATGCCGAACATGGCTATGGTCAGCTCAAAGGCTCGCTTCTGCTGACAAACTTCGTGCTGCGTTTGCTCGCCTGCTAGTGTATATTGCTGCCTTATCTGCTGTGGCCTGAAGAGTTCGTGCTGGATTGAATCCGCATGTGATTCAGTCGACCCCGACAATTGGTGATGTTGCGCTGTTGTATCTTCATTAGGCGCCTCGTCGAGTTCGCGTTCCATGTGCAGCTGGAGGAGCTTTAGTCGTGTGGCAAGCTGCTCTTCATCGTCAATGAGCAATTGTTGTTGTGGCTCGTTCTGTTGCTCAGTCGGAGGTGGCGCTGGCAGAATTAGACGTTGAATTACTAAAGGCTGGTCTTTGATCATGTCCTGGACCTGCTCTAGCGTCATCTCTCCATCCCTGTAGCTACGCCTCAATGAGTTTATCAATGATTCACCGAACCGCTTTGGTGGTTTTGACTGCTGGTGTTGCCGGGTGAGCGAAGTGTCTGCAAGTCGCAAGGCATCCTGCTTCTCTTTCTCCAACCTCAGCAACGTTGGCAAGCCGTCGTGCTGTGTCTGCTGTTGTTGTTGCGGTTTCTGCTGTAGCCGTTTTTGGAGTGGTAGAACATGCTGGTTTAATTGCTGCTTGTATCTCGGCCGTTGCAGACGTTGCGGCACGTGTGGATGGAGAATTAATTTGCGTGCTTCCACATTCGGATGGATACTGAGTGAGGCGGCAAACCTGCCACTAGCAAGCTGAAATGTTTCCTCAATTGTCTTTATATTATAGGTGTCTCTGATTGCTTGGTTTCTGGTAAACCAGGGGGCTCTCATGGTCCTACGTAAAGTGATGTTCTGTAGTACCTCAAGGCGTTTTAGCTGCGCATTTGATGCCAAAGCTCCATAAATAGGTAAGGCATATTGCCATATTGGTACTATGAGCTGTTTATAAATGACTGCTTTACAGGTGTTTGACAGCTTGCTATCCCATCCAAGCATCCACTCCAGGTTTTTATATGTGGCTCGCAGACGATTACAAAGTTGTGTGATGTGGATTGTGCAATTTAGCTTCCGATCCATGTGGAATCCCAAATATTGGTGGCATGTTTTGGTAACAATTGACTGTTCGTTCAAACGTGGTGGACGCAAAGTATGCATTTGATCAATTCTATTTGCAGTATAGATGACGTGTGCCGTTTTATTGGTATTAATGCTTATACACCAGCGATTGGCCCAGTTATTGAAGCAGTTTAGGTACGCTTGGTTAATATTGATTGCACTTTGGGCTGTGGCGGCCTTGCTCATTATAATGGTGTCATCCGCGTAAGTAGATAGAAGCATACTGTCGTCGTTGTGTCTGTGGAAAAAGTATTGTGCATCCGCTGGGAGTGGCATATCAGACGAGTATATGGTGTACAAGATGGGGCCGAGAACACTACCCTGTGGTACTCCGGCACCAAGTTTACCAAGCTTTGACTTGGTCCCATCATTGCAGCATACGATGAATGTTCGATTTTCGAGATAACTTTGCAGTACATTGAATAACTTGATTGGCATCAGCTTGATTAGCTTCCATAGGAGGCCAGTATGCCAGACTCTGTCAAAGGCCTCGCTAATGTCAATGAATACTGCAGAGCAGAACATGCGGTTCTCATACGCGTCTAGAATAAACTGGGTTACTCTAGCAAGTTGCTGCTCTGTGCCATGTTCTTTCCTGAAACCGAATTGGTGGGTGGGTACAGCTTTGGCGAAGTCATCACATTCGAAAAGTCTGCGCATGAGGAGCCTTTCGAATATCTTCGAGAAACCCGCCAGAAGGCTTATTGGACGATAGGATGTTACGCTGTCCGTGCTTTTGCCAGGCTTCAAGATCATCGTGATAGCAGCACACTTCCACTGCTTAGGAAAATGCCCAAGTCTGAAGATGCAGTTATAAATAAGTACCAGGTAAGTAATTGCTTTCTGTGGCAACGATTTAATAGTCTGGTTATCTATGTTGTCGAGGCCAGGTGATTTATTCAACGTTAGAGAGCTTATAACCAGCATAGTCTCGCTTACGGTTACTGGTCGGAATGGTAATGTGTTAGATTTAGTACCACTAACAATACTAGCTGCGCCGCTTTCCTGCTGTAATTTTAGTTGCTGCTGCTGTGCCAACTCATGTGCTATATTTTTTCGCATTTCATCCGTGTTGCTAAGAATTGGCTTGAATCGTTGTTCCAGATGTGATGCAAAGACCTCAGCTTTTTCATTGCTGCTCCTTGTCCAATTATTGCTGCTGCTGTTGCTATCCGGGCTTGTTTTGAGCGGCCAGTTGGGCTCTGGTTGCCGTTTAAAGTTTTTAGTAATTTTCCACAACTTCTGCATTTTGTAGCGATCGTTCGCATCAATTTTATCGAACATTTTGTTTATGTGCTCAGAGTTGGCTAGGCGCAGAGCCTTCTTTAAACGATTCTGGACGTTATTGTATCGTTTTTTCAAGCACGGTGTTCTCAGGATCATAAATTCGCGCTTGCATTTGTGCTTAAGCCGAATTAGTTTTTTTGTTTGGCTATTTAGAGCATAGTTGCCAGAGTTTATATGACGATGCCGGTGTTCTTGTTGGTGTGGACGACGAGGTAAAGGTGTAGCAGCTTTGGCAGCGTTGTAGATATTATTGGTGAGTATATCGATCGCATCTTCGATGTCGATGCCTGATTTGATTTCTGTATTTAGCAGAACTCGCTGGTTTAAATCTTCTTGGAATTTTCTAAGATTTACTTTTTTTGGCAGAAGTCGACGTCTTGAAGACTGCGTTTTAGTTATTGGACCTCTGACTCCAAGTTCAACGTGGATTGGGAGGTGGTCGGAATCTAAATCGATTGTGGAGTGAGTAACGAGTAATCCTTTACTCAGTCCACCGTAGACGGCGAAATCAATGGCGGACGGTTTCTTCTTCTTGTCGTAAGGAAAGTGCGTTGCACCTCCTGTTGCAAGCACATTGTAGCGATTGTATTTATGAATACACTCCATTATGGCTCTACCACGGCGACAGGAACGAGTATTGCCCCACCACTGATGCTTTGCGTTCCAGTCGCCGCAAAGGATGAAACTGGAACCTTTGATGAGACTGTCGAAGTGTTTGAATAGCATCTTAAAGTGATTTGTAGACCAGGTATGTTGTGGAGGGCAATATATTGGCGCAATAATGACCGTGTTTATTCTGTTGTTTTCTTCAGTGGTCACGGTAATTGGAGCACATTGCAGGAACGATGCTGCTATTGGCTGAAGAGCTGAATGCTTGATCCCGTGTTTTATTAATGTTGCAACTCCACCACTTCTGTGACTATGCGGATGCGAGGAAGTGTATGTGTAGTATCCATTCACCTGAAGTGTTCTTGTTGGAGAGATGCGGGTTTCAATTACCATCATGATGTCTATTTTGTTTCGTTGCATGAATATTTCCAGCTCCAATTGCTTGTTGCCGACACCGGCGGCGTTCCAATAGGCGATTTTAAAGGAGTCGCCATATTGATCGCCGCCTTGGCCGGCAACTACTGTGGGGCTATTCTCTGTGGCTCTGATATTATTAGCATCATCATAATTTAATATATTTGCAGTCATGTTGATCTGGCCGTCAGGAAGGTAGTTTGATTGTAGTCTATCCATCATTTGACATGTCATTGACAGTGTTGGGATTATGATCATCAGTCATTTGACAGTCATTAGTTGGGTCTGCAGCGCTATATTCTTGCGCTGAGACTTGTGGATTTAATACTGCCATGGGCTGGTTGTTAATTCTGGGCAGAACAAGTGCATGCAAGATGCTTAGCAATTTGTCAATCTTTTCACCCATATCGTTAACAATGCGCAGGTTTCGCTCCAGTGCGTACATAAGAGGCCCATCATGCTGTTGCCGCTGTCCTTGTTGCTGTTGTTGCTCACTGTGGTGCTGTTCATGCATGCGGGGGCCTTCTTCTTGCTGCTGCAGATGTTGTACACCGTGCTGGTGTTGTGACTGCTTGAGTCGAAGCTGTTGCTGCAGGTTTTGTAGATGCAACATTGCCGGGTTGCGTATTTTCCTCTCTGTGTTTTTTACTGGAGTCAGTTGACCTGGGGTGGGGTTGAATTCCCTGCTGTTGTTTAGCTGTCGCTGCTGTGGCTGATGTTGCTGCCGATGACTGGGCTGTATTTGCTGATGCTGCTGTTGCGTATCTATCTTTTTTTTTTTTTTTTTTTTACAATATTTTTGTTTACCGTTCGACACAAGGGAACAAACGCAATGTCGGTCTGGATTCCAGAGCCCAGCTCCATGCCTGGTTGACAGACAGAGAAGTGGGGACTGGGATCCAGACTTTTTTTTTATTCATTTAATACCTAGAGTACTTACAATGAATTAAGTGACATGTAATATACAATTCAAGTGAAGTTTCCCAGCCTTGGCATGGGGATTGCTGTCAAATTAATTATTTGAGGATTGGGAAAATCCCCAATTGTCTGGAAGCTACCCAGTCTGATAGCCGTTGCATCTGGATGAGCTGGAGCCGCCAGCGTGACCACCGTTGATCCTGCCGCCAGATGCCATTGGTGTGGGTGCTTGAGAGACGTAGCATCAAGGCCTTTTTCCATTGTATGGGATGTCGCAGTCTGAATTTCTGTAAGTAGGCAACCCTTTGGCAACGAGTTGTATGAAGCCATCTGATTGGTTCGTTAGCGTAACGCAATCTTTGCTTTATCTGCCTTTCAGCCAGTCGCAATTGGATGAGTTGCCGTGTCCTGCAAGTAGTCCTAGTCTTAGGCCCTCGCTGTGGTACAAGTACATAGAGGTTGGCTGCCATCATGAACAGTGTAGCAAGTGTGCACATGGTGTTGCACACTGCTTCTTGATCCGCACTGGTGGCCACGTCCCGCTGCGTCTGTGGATTTGGATGCGAGCTTGGTGTCTCTGGACTGGGAGGAATGAGAGCTCCTGGCCTTGTAGTGGTAGCGAGAGTTGAGCACAGCTGTATATGAGACGGGCTGTTTCGTCTATCCTGGAGGTAGTTGGGCTGCACCACTGTTTGACTTAGCAGTTCTTGTATGTCAAATACAAGGTAGTCTCTGAGACTGGGTGGTCGTGAGAGCGGACGTGGCTGCCCATGAGAAGGTAGCTGGACCTGCTGTGACCGCTGCTGCTGTGCTAGGCGACCCAGAGGTAGGTGCTTCCGAAGCATTTCAGCGTATCTTCTTCTGACACCTAGGTGACGTTGTGGGAGTCTTGCTTTAAGGGCAATATTTTTGGCTTCATCGTTGCTGTGGTTGCTGAGCCGAGCCCAGTACCTGGAGCAAGCATCCTGATACATTTTTTCCACCGGCACGACCTTCAGATCAGTGTGGATGCTTTGGTTTCGCACGTACCAAGGTGCTCCAGCAATGGTTCGCAATATCTTGTTTTGCGCAACTTGAATCCGTTCAAATTGGCCTTCGCATAGAAGTGATCCCCAGACCGGAAGTGCGAACTGCCATATTGGGGCTATGAGCTGCTTATAGAGTGATACCTTGCATTTTAATGGTAGCTTGCTCCTTTCTGATATTAGCCAGTGCAGCTTTTTGGCCCTGTCTCTAACCCTGGCGACAATGGTGGTGACGTGGCTGCTCAAAAGAAGCTTTTTATCGACTTGCACTCCCAGGTATGAAATCCTTTCTTCTGTGGTGAGCCGTTGATCCAAAATTCTTGGGGAAAGAATTGGCATCTGCAAGCTTCTCCAAGTGTGCATTATGTGCTTGGTTTTGGTAATGTTGATGCTAATGCTCCACTTTTGTGTCCATGTTGTAATGGTGGCAAGGAACAGATCCAAATTGGCAATGGCATCTTCTTGCAAGTTTGCCGATGACAAGATGGCCGTGTCATCGGCATAAGTTGCCAGCATCAGTTTGCCGTGTCGTAGCGGTGCAGGTAGGGGCATGTCGGATGTGTATAGGGTGTACAGTACAGGCCCTAAAACACTACCCTGCGGAACGCCGGCGCAGATTTCTTTTAGGCTGGAATGCGTACCTCCACAGCAGTCCACAATGAATGTGCGTTCGCTTAGATAGCTATTCATAACTCGGTAGAGGACTTCCGGCAATAGCTGTTTGAGCTTGAATCGCAGTCCGTCATGCCAGACACGATCAAACGCCTCCTGTATGTCCATATAGACCGCAGAGCAGTATTTATTGTCCTCGTACGCTTCTAGTATAAACTGCGTAACTCGACCCAATTGTTGTTCAGCAGCATGCTCACGTCTGAAACCGAATTGGTGGCTCGGAATTGCATTGATGATGTTGTCCAATTGGAACATCCGGCGCAGCAGCAGTCGCTCAAAGATTTTTGAAAAGCCAGCGAGCAAGCTTATTGGCCTGTATGATCCAAGCTGATCAGAGGGCTTGCCTGGCTTTTGGATCATTGTTATTTTGGCACATTTCCACTTGCAAGGAAAGTGTCCAAAGCGTAGGATACCGTTAAAAATAAGCACTAGGTACAGTACAGCTGACTGTGGCAGTTCCTTGATCGTGCGATTATCGATTCGGTCAATCCCCGGAGACTTTTTTGTTTGCAGCATTTTGATTATAGCTTGTACTTCCCCTAGCGTGACTGGAGGGAAGCAGAGTTCACCTTGGGCCACAGGTAGCGATACTTGCATCTCGACATGGCTCTTGTCAGAGGGCAGCGTGGTGATCATTGGCCTAAACCTTTGTTCAAGGTGCTGCGCAAAGGCTTCGGCTTTTTCTTCGGTGGTCTTGCACCACTGGGAAGTCCCAGCTCCCTCAGTGTGCTTCCTCACTGGTAAATTAGGTGCGGGCTGCCTTTTGATGTTCCCCGTTAGCCGCCATAACTTTTGCATACTGTATCTATCCCTTGCATCGATAGATTCCAGCAACTCATCAAGTCTTATCGCCTTGGCCTGCTTGATTTCCCGGCTAATGTTGTTGGCTAATCTGTTGTTTTTTTGTTTACCGTTCGACACAAGGGAACAAACGCAATGTCGGTCTGGATTCCAGAGCCCAGCTCCATGCCTGGTTGACAGACAGAGAAGTGGGGACTGGGATCCAGACTTTTTTTTTATTCATTTAATACCTAGAGTACTTACAATGAATTAAGTGACATGTAATATACAATTCAAGTGAAGTTTCCCAGCCTTGGCATGGGGATTGCTGTCAAATTAATTATTTGAGGATTGGGAAAATCCCCAATTGTCTGGAAGCTACCCAGTCTGATAGCCGTTGCATCTGGATGAGCTGGAGCCGCCAGCGTGACCACCGTTGATCCTGCCGCCAGATGCCATTGGTGTGGGTGCTTGAGAGACGTAGCATCAAGGCCTTTTTCCATTGTATGGGATGTCGCAGTCTGAATTTCTGTAAGTAGGCAACCCTTTGGCAACGAGTTGTATGAAGCCATCTGATTGGTTCGTTAGCGTAACGCAATCTTTGCTTTATCTGCCTTTCAGCCAGTCGCAATTGGATGAGTTGCCGTGTCCTGCAAGTAGTCCTAGTCTTAGGCCCTCGCTGTGGTACAAGTACATAGAGGTTGGCTGCCATCATGAACAGTGTAGCAAGTGTGCACATGGTGTTGCACACTGCTTCTTGATCCGCACTGGTGGCCACGTCCCGCTGCGTCTGTGGATTTGGATGCGAGCTTGGTGTCTCTGGACTGGGAGGAATGAGAGCTCCTGGCCTTGTAGTGGTAGCGAGAGTTGAGCACAGCTGTATATGAGACGGGCTGTTTCGTCTATCCTGGAGGTAGTTGGGCTGCACCACTGTTTGACTTAGCAGTTCTTGTATGTCAAATACAAGGTAGTCTCTGAGACTGGGTGGTCGTGAGAGCGGACGTGGCTGCCCATGAGAAGGTAGCTGGACCTGCTGTGACCGCTGCTGCTGTGCTAGGCGACCCAGAGGTAGGTGCTTCCGAAGCATTTCAGCGTATCTTCTTCTGACACCTAGGTGACGTTGTGGGAGTCTTGCTTTAAGGGCAATATTTTTGGCTTCATCGTTGCTGTGGTTGCTGAGCCGAGCCCAGTACCTGGAGCAAGCATCCTGATACATTTTTTCCACCGGCACGACCTTCAGATCAGTGTGGATGCTTTGGTTTCGCACGTACCAAGGTGCTCCAGCAATGGTTCGCAATATCTTGTTTTGCGCAACTTGAATCCGTTCAAATTGGCCTTCGCATAGAAGTGATCCCCAGACCGGAAGTGCGAACTGCCATATTGGGGCTATGAGCTGCTTATAGAGTGATACCTTGCATTTTAATGGTAGCTTGCTCCTTTCTGATATTAGCCAGTGCAGCTTTTTGGCCCTGTCTCTAACCCTGGCGACAATGGTGGTGACGTGGCTGCTCAAAAGAAGCTTTTTATCGACTTGCACTCCCAGGTATGAAATCCTTTCTTCTGTGGTGAGCCGTTGATCCAAAATTCTTGGGGAAAGAATTGGCATCTGCAAGCTTCTCCAAGTGTGCATTATGTGCTTGGTTTTGGTAATGTTGATGCTAATGCTCCACTTTTGTGTCCATGTTGTAATGGTGGCAAGGAACAGATCCAAATTGGCAATGGCATCTTCTTGCAAGTTTGCCGATGACAAGATGGCCGTGTCATCGGCATAAGTTGCCAGCATCAGTTTGCCGTGTCGTAGCGGTGCAGGTAGGGGCATGTCGGATGTGTATAGGGTGTACAGTACAGGCCCTAAAACACTACCCTGCGGAACGCCGGCGCAGATTTCTTTTAGGCTGGAATGCGTACCTCCACAGCAGTCCACAATGAATGTGCGTTCGCTTAGATAGCTATTCATAACTCGGTAGAGGACTTCCGGCAATAGCTGTTTGAGCTTGAATCGCAGTCCGTCATGCCAGACACGATCAAACGCCTCCTGTATGTCCATATAGACCGCAGAGCAGTATTTATTGTCCTCGTACGCTTCTAGTATAAACTGCGTAACTCGACCCAATTGTTGTTCAGCAGCATGCTCACGTCTGAAACCGAATTGGTGGCTCGGAATTGCATTGATGATGTTGTCCAATTGGAACATCCGGCGCAGCAGCAGTCGCTCAAAGATTTTTGAAAAGCCAGCGAGCAAGCTTATTGGCCTGTATGATCCAAGCTGATCAGAGGGCTTGCCTGGCTTTTGGATCATTGTTATTTTGGCACATTTCCACTTGCAAGGAAAGTGTCCAAAGCGTAGGATACCGTTAAAAATAAGCACTAGGTACAGTACAGCTGACTGTGGCAGTTCCTTGATCGTGCGATTATCGATTCGGTCAATCCCCGGAGACTTTTTTGTTTGCAGCATTTTGATTATAGCTTGTACTTCCCCTAGCGTGACTGGAGGGAAGCAGAGTTCACCTTGGGCCACAGGTAGCGATACTTGCATCTCGACATGGCTCTTGTCAGAGGGCAGCGTGGTGATCATTGGCCTAAACCTTTGTTCAAGGTGCTGCGCAAAGGCTTCGGCTTTTTCTTCGGTGGTCTTGCACCACTGGGAAGTCCCAGCTCCCTCAGTGTGCTTCCTCACTGGTAAATTAGGTGCGGGCTGCCTTTTGATGTTCCCCGTTAGCCGCCATAACTTTTGCATACTGTATCTATCCCTTGCATCGATAGATTCCAGCAACTCATCAAGTCTTATCGCCTTGGCCTGCTTGATTTCCCGGCTAATGTTGTTGGCTAATCTGTTGTTTTTTTGTTTACCGTTCGACACAAGGGAACAAACGCAATGTCGGTCTGGATTCCAGAGCCCAGCTCCATGCCTGGTTGACAGACAGAGAAGTGGGGACTGGGATCCAGACTTTTTTTTTATTCATTTAATACCTAGAGTACTTACAATGAATTAAGTGACATGTAATATACAATTCAAGTGAAGTTTCCCAGCCTTGGCATGGGGATTGCTGTCAAATTAATTATTTGAGGATTGGGAAAATCCCCAATTGTCTGGAAGCTACCCAGTCTGATAGCCGTTGCATCTGGATGAGCTGGAGCCGCCAGCGTGACCACCGTTGATCCTGCCGCCAGATGCCATTGGTGTGGGTGCTTGAGAGACGTAGCATCAAGGCCTTTTTCCATTGTATGGGATGTCGCAGTCTGAATTTCTGTAAGTAGGCAACCCTTTGGCAACGAGTTGTATGAAGCCATCTGATTGGTTCGTTAGCGTAACGCAATCTTTGCTTTATCTGCCTTTCAGCCAGTCGCAATTGGATGAGTTGCCGTGTCCTGCAAGTAGTCCTAGTCTTAGGCCCTCGCTGTGGTACAAGTACATAGAGGTTGGCTGCCATCATGAACAGTGTAGCAAGTGTGCACATGGTGTTGCACACTGCTTCTTGATCCGCACTGGTGGCCACGTCCCGCTGCGTCTGTGGATTTGGATGCGAGCTTGGTGTCTCTGGACTGGGAGGAATGAGAGCTCCTGGCCTTGTAGTGGTAGCGAGAGTTGAGCACAGCTGTATATGAGACGGGCTGTTTCGTCTATCCTGGAGGTAGTTGGGCTGCACCACTGTTTGACTTAGCAGTTCTTGTATGTCAAATACAAGGTAGTCTCTGAGACTGGGTGGTCGTGAGAGCGGACGTGGCTGCCCATGAGAAGGTAGCTGGACCTGCTGTGACCGCTGCTGCTGTGCTAGGCGACCCAGAGGTAGGTGCTTCCGAAGCATTTCAGCGTATCTTCTTCTGACACCTAGGTGACGTTGTGGGAGTCTTGCTTTAAGGGCAATATTTTTGGCTTCATCGTTGCTGTGGTTGCTGAGCCGAGCCCAGTACCTGGAGCAAGCATCCTGATACATTTTTTCCACCGGCACGACCTTCAGATCAGTGTGGATGCTTTGGTTTCGCACGTACCAAGGTGCTCCAGCAATGGTTCGCAATATCTTGTTTTGCGCAACTTGAATCCGTTCAAATTGGCCTTCGCATAGAAGTGATCCCCAGACCGGAAGTGCGAACTGCCATATTGGGGCTATGAGCTGCTTATAGAGTGATACCTTGCATTTTAATGGTAGCTTGCTCCTTTCTGATATTAGCCAGTGCAGCTTTTTGGCCCTGTCTCTAACCCTGGCGACAATGGTGGTGACGTGGCTGCTCAAAAGAAGCTTTTTATCGACTTGCACTCCCAGGTATGAAATCCTTTCTTCTGTGGTGAGCCGTTGATCCAAAATTCTTGGGGAAAGAATTGGCATCTGCAAGCTTCTCCAAGTGTGCATTATGTGCTTGGTTTTGGTAATGTTGATGCTAATGCTCCACTTTTGTGTCCATGTTGTAATGGTGGCAAGGAACAGATCCAAATTGGCAATGGCATCTTCTTGCAAGTTTGCCGATGACAAGATGGCCGTGTCATCGGCATAAGTTGCCAGCATCAGTTTGCCGTGTCGTAGCGGTGCAGGTAGGGGCATGTCGGATGTGTATAGGGTGTACAGTACAGGCCCTAAAACACTACCCTGCGGAACGCCGGCGCAGATTTCTTTTAGGCTGGAATGCGTACCTCCACAGCAGTCCACAATGAATGTGCGTTCGCTTAGATAGCTATTCATAACTCGGTAGAGGACTTCCGGCAATAGCTGTTTGAGCTTGAATCGCAGTCCGTCATGCCAGACACGATCAAACGCCTCCTGTATGTCCATATAGACCGCAGAGCAGTATTTATTGTCCTCGTACGCTTCTAGTATAAACTGCGTAACTCGACCCAATTGTTGTTCAGCAGCATGCTCACGTCTGAAACCGAATTGGTGGCTCGGAATTGCATTGATGATGTTGTCCAATTGGAACATCCGGCGCAGCAGCAGTCGCTCAAAGATTTTTGAAAAGCCAGCGAGCAAGCTTATTGGCCTGTATGATCCAAGCTGATCAGAGGGCTTGCCTGGCTTTTGGATCATTGTTATTTTGGCACATTTCCACTTGCAAGGAAAGTGTCCAAAGCGTAGGATACCGTTAAAAATAAGCACTAGGTACAGTACAGCTGACTGTGGCAGTTCCTTGATCGTGCGATTATCGATTCGGTCAATCCCCGGAGACTTTTTTGTTTGCAGCATTTTGATTATAGCTTGTACTTCCCCTAGCGTGACTGGAGGGAAGCAGAGTTCACCTTGGGCCACAGGTAGCGATACTTGCATCTCGACATGGCTCTTGTCAGAGGGCAGCGTGGTGATCATTGGCCTAAACCTTTGTTCAAGGTGCTGCGCAAAGGCTTCGGCTTTTTCTTCGGTGGTCTTGCACCACTGGGAAGTCCCAGCTCCCTCAGTGTGCTTCCTCACTGGTAAATTAGGTGCGGGCTGCCTTTTGATGTTCCCCGTTAGCCGCCATAACTTTTGCATACTGTATCTATCCCTTGCATCGATAGATTCCAGCAACTCATCAAGTCTTATCGCCTTGGCCTGCTTGATTTCCCGGCTAATGTTGTTGGCTAATCTGTTGTTTTTTTGTTTACCGTTCGACACAAGGGAACAAACGCAATGTCGGTCTGGATTCCAGAGCCCAGCTCCATGCCTGGTTGACAGACAGAGAAGTGGGGACTGGGATCCAGACTTTTTTTTTATTCATTTAATACCTAGAGTACTTACAATGAATTAAGTGACATGTAATATACAATTCAAGTGAAGTTTCCCAGCCTTGGCATGGGGATTGCTGTCAAATTAATTATTTGAGGATTGGGAAAATCCCCAATTGTCTGGAAGCTACCCAGTCTGATAGCCGTTGCATCTGGATGAGCTGGAGCCGCCAGCGTGACCACCGTTGATCCTGCCGCCAGATGCCATTGGTGTGGGTGCTTGAGAGACGTAGCATCAAGGCCTTTTTCCATTGTATGGGATGTCGCAGTCTGAATTTCTGTAAGTAGGCAACCCTTTGGCAACGAGTTGTATGAAGCCATCTGATTGGTTCGTTAGCGTAACGCAATCTTTGCTTTATCTGCCTTTCAGCCAGTCGCAATTGGATGAGTTGCCGTGTCCTGCAAGTAGTCCTAGTCTTAGGCCCTCGCTGTGGTACAAGTACATAGAG
>NW_020824944.1:0-164028 GCF_003285875.2 Drosophila novamexicana | reverse complement strand
GCTTACCCTTATACTATTTCTTCCGCAAGTTATATACCTCCTCTAATTATTTCACACTCCTCTCTCCTATTAGCTATAAACTCTTTAAAGTCTTCATACTCTCCTGGGCCGGACAATATTCCTAGTTGTCTTCTCAAGGAGTGTAGTTCTTCCCTTCTTTATCCATTGCTAAAGCTTTTTAATCTATCCCTTGAAACTTCTGTCTTTCCATCTCTTTGGAAAGAATCTTATATCATTCCTCTTCACAAGAAAGGTGGGAAGTCTGATATACGAAATTACAGGGGCATTGCAAAACTGTCCGCTATTCCTAAATTATTTGAAAAAATCATCACTTCGAATTTGCAGCATTTCTGCAAATCAGTTGTTTCCCCTGTTCAACATGGATTCGTAAAGAATCGGTCAACTACGACCAATCTGCTTGAGTTTACTTCCTTGGTAAACAATGCTTTCCTTTCGAAAATGCAAACTGATGTCATTTAACTGACTTCAGTAAGGCGTTTGACTCTGGGCACCATGACATTTTACTTTTTAAACTTGACCGAATAGGTTTCCCCCTGTCTCTTCTGCTTTGGATTAATTCTTATTTAAAAGGTAGGATCCAAAGAGTAATGCTGAGGCTGACTACCTCTAACGGGTTCACGTTACTTCTGGTGTTCCTCAAGGTAGTCATCTTGGACCTTTACTCTTTACCCTTTTTATAAATGATCTCCCCTCTTATGTCAAACTTTTTCTATCATACACTAATCCCCTACATCATTCTCGTCTACAAGACGATTTGAACGCTATGCAACTATGGTGTTCGGCCAATCAATTGCATCTAAACTGTTCAAAGTGTATGTTTATGACTT
Organism: Drosophila novamexicana; assembly: GCF_003285875.2. Lineage (NCBI taxonomy): Eukaryota > Metazoa > Arthropoda > Insecta > Diptera > Drosophilidae > Drosophila > Drosophila novamexicana. The sequence goes on along the minus strand of NW_020824944.1, from coordinate 163,180 downwards.
TTAATCGTACTACACCTTATCTTGTCAGTTATACAATCGACAATATCCCTTTGCAACGTATACTAACAGTTAAGGATCTAGGCGTAATTTTTGATTCTAAACTCTGTTTCAATCTTCACATAGATACCATCGTTAATGAGGCAAAAGGTGTACTTGGATTCATTAAACGATGGTCTAAAGAGTTTAACGATCCTTTTATAACAAAACTTCTGTACATCTCTCTTGTTCGCCCTATCCTTGAATACTGCTCTTGCATTTGGTCTCCACAGTATAACAACAGCCAGGATCGTATTGAATCTGTTCAGAAGCAATTTCTGCTTTTTGCCTTACGAGGTTTAAATTGGGACCCTAATCTTCGGTTGCTGTCCTACTCCAGCAGACTGCTTCTTCTCAACCTTCCGTCGTTAACCAACCGTAGGACAATTCTCGGTGTTGTCCTTCTACATAAGTTGATTATTGGCGACAAAGATTCTCCTTTTCTGCTAGGGCGTCTTCAATTCTCTGTTCCGGCTAGACCAACCAGAAATTATCGCCCCTTTTTACTATCTACGTGCACAACAGACTACGCTATGCACAATCCTTTTCGCGTGCTATGTAAAAATTATAATAGTTTGCATCACGTTTTCTCTACCGAACTGTCTCTAGCCCTAATAAAATCGTTGCTTTCAGGATACCTTCGGGAAGTCGCTGACCATTCCCAGCTATGAGCAGGGGCATAGCTTGCCGGACAGGCTGAAAAATTTTCCCCCACCGGGTCGGTGATTTCCCATTACTTTTCTCTCTGTCCTATCTACTTAACACTCTTTATCTAACTTACATTGCTTTACTTTATTAACAATCTTCTTACTTTCATTTTTCCTATTTATTGTATTTTCTTTATTAATATAGCAAATTAAGATTATTTTAATGTTACTTGAGAACACTTTTTTCCTACTTACAACCTTCTGCTTAGATGTAGGCTCTAATAGAGTCACTGACAAAATTAGCTGTGAAAAGGGGCACAGCTGGCCGGACTGCCAAATAAAACACCTCCATCGGTCGGTGATGCTATTTAGAAAATTGTATCATTTAACTAGGCTTTTAGCATATAATTATATTGTATAATCTATTGAATAATGAGGAAGACACTCGTTTTGTCGACCATTAATAAATAAATAAATAAATAAATATCATATAGCTGCCATAGGAACGATCGGCCGAATATTATGTTGTTGTATGACCAAGCTCGGCATATATTTGTTTAACTATATGTCGGAGCATTGCTATTGTTATTGTTATTGTTATTCGAATTTAAGTACAGCAACATGAATATTGTATGAGTCGAAATTAAAAGAAAGAAGAATAGAGAAAACAGAGTAACTGTCATTGTCGACTTGTATTTCTTATATCACTGAGTCTCGGTGAGAGGACTAACTGTTAATTCTTTCACTGAGTGAGACCCGTGCATAGAGTTGTTGGTGTGCGTGCAGTTCATTGTAAGCTGATTCGTGTAAGGACACGAAGAAAGCGTTGCAAGAAGAAAAAGCGGCTACGGCTGGTTTTCGTTGCATTGCAAGAAGCAAAAGCGGTTACGGCTGGTTTTCGATGCGTTGCAAGAAGCAAAAGCGGTCACCGCTGGTTTTCGTTACTATTCGTGGCGTTGCGAGGCAAAGGATTGATGTGGACAGACAGGGCAGTGCATCGCAATGGCTTTCACAAATCTGTTTTCCTGGCATGACTTGGGTTGAGTTCAAGCAACTTTTTACGCAAAGATTTGTCGGCGTAGAGACAACCACAGCAACATTTCTTAAGCTGCTAGACGGACGCCCAGGGAGTGGAGAGTGCATGTCGTCGTATGCAAGCCGACTCGTCACTTCGTTAATGACGAAAATGAAAAATATGGAGCTGGAAGAATTGTTGGTGTCAGTTGTGCATACTGCGCAACTGGACAGCAGACTAAAAAAGCTTGTGTGCACCACAAACATCAAATCGCGAAACGAATTACAGCAACAGTTGCAGGTATGTGAAATCGGGCAGCGTCAAGAGACTTCGAAAGCAGAAACTACTGTGGGACCTGAAAGGAAGAAGCAGAAGTTTTCAAACATCGTTTGCCATTATTGTGGAAAGACAGGGCACAAAATCGCAGACTGCCGCCAGAAGAAAAATCGCGAATCACAACCATTGGGAAGCGGGCATGCTAGACGTATTGGTATGAGGCCAAAAGAGCAAAAATCCAACGTTATATGCTACAAGTGTGGTCAGGCTGGACACATTTCCACTGGGTGCCCTTCGAGTGGACAAAGCTCTGAAAAGAGAGTGAATATATGTTCGGTAATGGAACCAAAAGGTGTGCTCGTTCATTCTGGTGAGTCCGTTGATTTTTGTTTTGACTCTGGAGCCGAGTGTTCACTCATTAAGGAAAGCGCAGCTGGAAAATTCTCTGGAAAAAGATATTTTAACGTAGTAATGCTTAAGGGTATTGGAAACGATTCTGTATGTAGCTCCACGCAAATTTTGACCAATGTAACCATTAATGACTTTATTTTGGAAATGTTATTCCATGTCGTTATGGACAAGTATTTGAAACACGATGTTATGATAGGCAGGGAAATTGTAAGTCAAGGTTTCGGAGTGACGATCGAGTCAGACAGATTCTGCATTTATAAAGTAAAGCTGATTAATGTTGTTACTGAACCCAAAACATATGAAGAATGTATTAACCAAAATGTAGAGTTAAACGAAGCTGACAAGAGCCGTTGAATAAACGTTTTGAAACCATAAATGGAACATTTTATCTCTGGCGTTCCAGAGAAACAGGTTAACACAGGCCAGTTGAAAATTCGGTTAATAGATCCAAATAAAACGGTACAAAGGCGACCATATAGGCTTAGTGTAGATGAGAAGCAAACTGTTCGGAAAAAAATTAATGAGTTGATGGCGGCAAATATTATAAGACCGAGCTGTTCCCCATTTGCGAGTCCGATTTTATTGGTAAGAAAGAAAAACGGAACTGATCGCTTATGCGTCGACTATAGGGAGCTTAACGCTAACACAGTTTCGGATAAATTTCCATTGCCTCTTATCTCCGACCAAATTGCAAGGTTACGTGGGGGGAGGTATTTTTCTTGTTTGGACATGACCAGCGGCTTTTACCAAATACCTATTCACCCAGAATCAGTAGAGCGTACAGCATTTGTAACGCCAGAAGGGCAATTTGAGTTTTTGGCAATGCCGTTTGGTTTAAAAAATGCTCCGTCGGTGTTTCAGCGGGCAATAATAAAAGCGTATTCAAGCTGGATTCTCATTTAATTTCGAAAAATGTACATTTTTAAAATCTAAAATAGAGTATTTGGGTTACGAAGTAGAGGCAGGTGATCCTCGAAAATTGCAGGCATTAGTTGAATTGCCACCGCCGCAAACGGTTACGCAGCTAAGACAGTTCATTGGATTAGCATCATACTTTAGACAGTTCGTGCCGAAATTCTCCGAAACTTTAAAGCCTTTATTTTGTCTTACGTCTAAAGGCAATAATAGTTTTGATTGGAAAGAAAGTCATGAAATAGTGAGGAAGGAGATAATCTTTGCACTGACCCGTAGCCCGGTATTAACCATTTTCGATCCACAATATCCGGTTGAGCTGCATACAGATGCTAGCTCTGTGGGTTATGGTGCAATACTCATGCACAAAATAAATGATAGAAACCATGTCATCGAGTATTACAGTAAATGTACAACCCCAGCAGAGTCAAGGTATAACTCATACCTTTTGGAAACCCTGGCAGTATTTAATGCAGTAAAATATTATCAACATTATTTAAAAGGTATCAAATTTACAGTATATACTGACTGTAACTCTTTAAAGGCAAGTCAACAAAAGATTGAGTTAGATGACAAGGTATATCGATGGTGGTTGTACTTGCAATCTTTTGAATTCGATATTGTGTATAGAAAGGGAAAACGCATGGCGCATGTAGACTTCTTCTCAAGAAACCCAATAACAAAAAAGTTACAGTTTGCTGTCAAAGCTCCTGAAATGCGCGTAGATTTAACTGAATTAAGTGACACCTGGCTTATAGCTGAACAGCAGCGAGATCTCGAAATGACATCCTTAATCTCTAAACTAAAAAACAATGAATTTAACGAGAATGTTGCCAGTACGTATGAGTTGAGACTAGGATTGCTGTATCGTAAAATTCAAAGAAATGGTAGATCCTGTTGGTTACCTGTAGTTCCAAGATCTTATAGATGGGCTGTCATTAACCACATTCATGAGGCTATAATGCACCTTGGTTGGGAAAAGACCCTCGATAAAGTGTACAGTTGTTACTGGTTTGAAGGTATGACGAAATACGTACGAAAGTTTGTTGATAATTGCATCACGTGCAAGCTATCGAAACCGCAATCTGGGAAAATTCAACAAGAGATGCATCCGATTCCTAAAATCGAAATACCCTGGCATACGGTACATGTAGACATCACCGGTAAACTAAGTGGCAAGAACGACCAAAAAGAGTATGTTATAGTCTTTATAGATGCGTTTACAAAGTACGTTTATTTGCACCATACACTGAAGATAGATGCAGCTAATTGTATAGTATCACTGAAGGTGGTTATTTCCTTGTTTGGTGTACCATCCCGTATCATAGCAGATCAGGGGCGATGCTTTGCAGGATCTGGGTTTAAGGAATTTTGCTCTGCACATAACATCGAGTTGCATTTAATTGCCACAGGAGCAAGTCGAGCAAATGGACAGCTCGAACGCGTAATGAGTACACTTAAAAGTTTACTAACAGCGGTAGAGAGGCATTAAAAGAGGTACAGTTAGCAATAAATTGCACAGTCAATCGGGTCACTAAGTTTAGTCCGTTACAGCTTTTAATTGGAAAAGATGTAAGACCATTAGGGATGCTATCGAACATTGTTGATGAAAAATATGATAATCTACAAAATCTATGAGCACAAGCAAAAGAGAATATAGAAAATAATGCCTATTATGATAAAAACAGAAGCGATAAAGGCAAAGCAAACGTTGTAAAGCATAAAGTGGGTGATCATGTTCTGCTCAAGTGTGAAGAGAGAAATCAGACCAAACTAGATCCCAAAATTTAAGGGCCCATTTGTCATAACAGAAGTACTTGAAGGAGACCGATATTGTTTGAAATCATTAACAAGCAAGCGCACCTACAAGTATCCTCATGAGTGCTTAAGAGCGTTACCGGTCTAGACAGTTTCTGCGGAGATGGATGAGGATATGATGAGTAGTAGCGTTGAAACAGACGCAATTGGTACCAGTGAAAGTACAGGTGTTGGCGTTGAAACAGACGCAATTGGTACCAGTGAAGGTACAGGTGTTGGCGTTGAAACAGACGCAAGAGACAGTGCCAGTGAAGGTACTAGCGTTGAAACAGACGCAAGAGACAGTGCCAGTGAAGGTACTAGCGTTGAAACAGGTGTAACGTCATGATCAAAAGGCCTCTTCGAGAAACATAGGTAGACTTGGTGCGCTATCTGGACATTCATCTATATGATTTGGCTATCAAATAAGTTGTAAAGATTATTTTAACATTGATTTAAGGAAAGGCGAAAGAACACTTGAGCGGAGCATATCAACATGAATTGCTAAATTTATACACGAGGACGTGTAATTGTCAGAATTGGCCGTGTCGGAGCATTGCTATTGTTATTGTTATTGTTATTCGAATTTAAGTGCAGCAACATGAATATTGTACGAGTCGAAATTAAAAGAAAGAAGAATAGAGAAAACAGAGGAACTGTCATTGTCGACTTGTATTTCTTATATCACTGAGAGTCGGTGAGAGGACTAACTGTTAATTCTCTCACTGAGTGAGACCCGTGCATAGAGTTGTTGGTGTGCGTGCAGTTCATTGTAAGCTGATTCGTGTAAGGACACGAAGAAAGCGTTGCAAGAAGAAAAAGCGGTTACGGCTGGTTTTCGTTGCGTTGCAAGAAGCAAAAGCGGTTACGGCTGGTTTTCGATGCGTTGCAAGAAGCAAAAGCGGTTACCGCTGGTTTTCGTTATTATTCGTGGCGTTGCGAGGCAAAGGATTGCTGTGGACAGACAGAAGTAAATGGTCTGAGCGAACGGACGTGATTGTGCACTGTGAAATTTAGAAAAGAGAAGCAAATGCCACCAACAAAGATGCCGGGACTCGCTGCTCAAAATGTAAAAAATTCTGACCCAACGGCCGCATCGACATATATATACAAAATCCTATCAACATCGGACCACTATATCATACAGCTGCCATTAGACCGATCCTTCGAAATTCAGGTTTTTGTTCAAAACCTTTTTATACCCTTGCGGAGGATATTATAATTTTGTAGTGAAATGTATAACGCATAGAAGGAGACATCTCCGACCCCATAAAGTAAATATATTCATGATCAGCATCAACAGCCGAGTAGATAGAGCCATGTCCGTCTGTCCGTCTGTCTGTTTCTATGCGAACTAGTCTCTCACTTTTAAAGCTATCTTAATGAAATTTTGCAGAAGTCCGTCTTTATGTTGCACCCAGCACATATGTGAAAATCAGCTGGATCGGACCACTATATCATATAGCTGCCATAGGAACGATCGGTCATGGCATGGGAATGATCGGTCGAAAATTAAATTGTTGTATGAAAAAACATTTTGTTTATCAAGATATCTTGACCAAACTCGGCATTTATTCGTTTTACTATACTCTTCATATATATGCAAATCCTATTCCTATCCTCCGATAGGAACGACCGGTCAAAAATTAAGTTGTATGAAAAAATATTTTGTTTTTCAAAATATCTGGACAAAGCTCGGCATTTATTAGTTTTACTATACTCCTCATATTTAGGCAAAATCCTAATAAGATCGGAGAACTATATATAGCTGCCATGGGAACGATCGGTCGAAAATTAAGTTGCTGTATGAAAAAAATTTTGTTTTTCAAGATATCTTGACCAAGCTCGGCATTAATTAGTTTTACTATACTCCTCATATATAGGCAAAGTCCTATTAAGATGGGACAACTTAATCATATATCTGTTTCAGGATCGATCGGTCGAAAATTAATCTGTTGTATGAAAATACATTTTTTTTTTCAGGTTATCTGGACAAAGCTCGGCATTTATTAGTTTTACTATACTCCTCATATTTAGGCAAAATCCTATTAAGATCGGAGAACTATATCATATAGCTGCCATGGGAACGATCGGTCGAAAATTAAGTTGCTGTATGAAAAAAATTTTGTTTTTCAATATATCTTGACCAAGCTCGGCATTTATTAGTTTTACTATACTCCTCCATATATAGGCAAAATCCTAGTAAGATCGGATCACTATATCAGATAGCTCCGCTAGGAACGATCGGTCAAACTTTAGTTGTTGTATGGAGAAATTTTTTGTTTTTCACGATATATTGACCAAACTCGGCACTTCCTCGATACGGTCCAAGCACTATGAACATTATGAAAAGGTTTGGCCTGTTAGGGTATTAGATTTTCGGTGTGCCTAAGATAGCCTTTCTTTCTTGTTTTTATTTAATATTAGTTGTTCACAAACTGTACCTTAATATACAAACTCTGAATAGAAAAAATAATTTATGATATGTTTAAATTAATGTTGAAATGGTGGATATAGATTTCTTACCTTGTTTAAGACCATTCGTCCCCGATAATATATACGTTCTCCACTTGAAGCGAACAGACGTGTTTTTTTTGTGCTCTCCGTTTTGTTTTTGATTTAATAAAACACCGGCGTTTTAATTATTTATATTTTTATATATTTCTACTATTGTGTTCGCCTTCTCGGTTTATTTTATATTTATCGCGAGTGCATGCTTGTGGTCTGTGCATTTTTGTTATTTAAATATTGTTTCTTTCAAACTTGTGCATTTTTGTTTGTGCGCTTGCGCTATTTAGCTCTGTGGGTAAGCTTCTTGTTGTTGTTTGTTGTTTATGTTTAACAGCACATCGCCTCTCTGGTGTGCAAGATTTCGTGGGCAAGCAAGCAATCTATAAATAGACTACTCTCGCACTCTCGCGCTCTCTCACCTTTTTTTTTTCAACTTGCGCTTTGATCTTTTTCTACTTTCTGCCGCTTGTTGGTGCTCCATACGCTATTAATCTAATCTAAATAACTCTCTTTTTCCATTTGGCTGTGTTATTACAGTAGAGACCCATAATAATGGACCATAAAATTGCCTTTATACAGGCAAAAATTCAAGCCCCAGGTATACTGGTGGAGAAATTTAAGTTCGCGTATGAAAGGGATATTGCGTCCTTTAAAATAAGTGTTCCGCCAGAAATATTTACTGATATTTGTTGTAATGAGTTTTGGCCGGAGCACTTAATAGTAAAAGAATATAAGGCCAAAAAGAAAAATCGGACTCCGATTTTATTACCACCTATTTCTAATGGCGCATCAACTTTAGTTGCTGCGTCAAAAAACTAATTCCATCTTTGGAGCTTGCCTACCAGAATGTTAGAGGTCTTAAATCTAAACTCGCTAAACTGTATTTAGACTCTCTTGCTTTCAATTTTCAAATTATCGCTTTTACTGAGACCTGGCTGAAGCCGGACGTCTCAGACTCTTCAATTTTTACCTCCAAATACACCACTTACAGATGCGATCCAGCCTCCCGTATCGGAGGAGGAGTACTTATAGCTGTCGAGTCTGCTCTTTCGTCGGAACGCAGTGATCTTCCCATCTCAGAGATTGAGTTGGTGGCTGTACGAGTTGTATTTGATACTTTTTCTATCTTTATTACATGTTCAAATTACCTCCTTTATCTAATTTGCCTATTAAATTTATCTCCTCCCTACTTTCTGATAGAGACCTTTTAGTGGTTCTTGGGGACTTTAATCTTCCTGTTGTCGAGTGGTCATCGCCATCAGACTCAAACTTTCTATTTATTTTATTTATTTATTTATTTATTAATGGTCGACAAAACGAGTGTCTTCCTCATTATTCAATAGATTATACAATAGAATTTTATGCTAAAAGCCTAGTTAAAGGATACAATTTTCTAAATAGCATCACCGACCGATGGAGGTGTTTTATTTGCCAGTCCGGCCAGCTGTGCCCCTTTTCACAGCTAATTTTGTCAGTGACGCTATTAGAGCCTACATCTAAGCAGAAGGTTGTAAGTAGGAAAAAAGTGTTCTCAAGTAACATTAAAATAATCTTAATTTGCTATATTAATAAAGAAAATACAATAAATAGGAAAAATGAAAGTAAGAAGATTGTTAATAAAGTAAAGCAATGTAAGTTAGATAAAGAGTGTTAAGTAGATAGGACAGAGAGAAAAGTAATGGGAAATCACCGACCCGGTGGGGGAAAATTTTTCAGCCTGTCCGGCAAGCTATGCCCCTGCTCATAGCTGGGAATGGTCAGCGACTTCCCGAAGGTATCCTGAAAGCAACGATTTTATTAGGGGTAGAGACAGTTCGGTAGAGAAAACGTGATGCAAACTATTATAATTTTTACATAGCACGCGAAAAGGATTGTGCATAGCGTAGTCTGTTGAGCACGTAGATAGTAAAAAGGGGCGATAATTTCTGGTTGGTCTAGCCGGAACAGAGAATTGAAGACGCCCTAGCAGAAAAGGAGAATCTATGTCGCCAATAATCAACTTATGTAGAAGGACAACACCGAGAATTGTCCTACGGTTGGTTAACGACGGAAGGTTGAGAAGAAGCAGTCTGCTGGAGTAGGACGGCAACCGAAGATTAGGGTCCCAATTTAAACCTCGTAAGGCAAAATTGCTTCTGAACAGATTCAATACGATCCTGGCTGTTGTTATACTGTGGAGACCAGATGCAAGAGCAGTATTCCAGGATAGGGCGAACAAGAGAGATGTACAGAAGTTTTGTTATAAAAGGATCGTTAAACTCTTTAGACCATCGATTAATGAATCCAAGTACACCTTTTGCCTCATTAACGATGGTATCTATGTGAAGATTGAAACAGAGTTTAGAATCAAAAATTACGCCTAGATCCTTAACTGTTAGTATACGTTGCAAAGGGATATTGTCGATTGTATAACTGACAAGATAAGGTGTAGTACGATTAAAAGTCATAAACATACACTTTGAACAGTTTAGATGCAATTGATTGGCCGAACACCATAGTTGCATAGCGTTCAAATCGTCTTGTAGACGAGAATGATGTAGGGGATTAGTGTATGATAGAAAAAGTTTGACATCGTCCGCATACATGAGTACACGGGCATGTGATATAACAGAGGGGAGATCATTTATAAAAAGGGTAAAGAGTAAAGGTCCAAGATGACTACCTTGAGGAACACCAGAAGTAACGTGAACCCGTTTAGAGGTAGTCAGCCTCAGCATTGGTCTTTGGGTCCTACCTTTTAAATAAGAATTAATCCAAAGCAGAAGAGACAGGGGGAAACCTATTCGGTCAAGTTTAAAAAGTAAAATGTCATGGTGCACAGAGTCAAACGCCTTACTGAAGTCAGTGTAAATGACATCGGTTTGCATTTTCGAAAGGAAAGCATCGTTTCCCAAGGAAGTAAACTCAAGCAGATTGGTCGTAGTTGACCGATTCTTTACGAATCCATGTTGAACAGGGGAAACAACTGATTTGCAGAAATGCTGCAAATTCGAAGTGATTATTTTTTCAAATAATTTAGGAATAGCGGACAGTTTTGCAATGCCCCTGTAATTTCGTATATCAGACTTCCCACCTTTCTTGTGAAGAGGAATGATATAAGATTCTTTCCAAAGAGATGGAAAGACAGAAGTTTCAAGGGATAGATTAAAAAGCTTTAGCAATGGATAAAGAAGGGAAGAACTACACTCCTTGAGTAGACAACTAGTCCGGCCCAGGAGAGTAAGAAGACTTTAAAGAGTTTATAGCTAATAGGAGAGAGGAGTGTGAAATAATTAGAGGAGGTATATAACTTGCGGAAGAAATAGTATAAGGGTAAGCATTAGTATTAGGACAGACTGAAGAGTAAGTTGATTGGAAAAAATTAGCAAAGAGGTTAGCAGAATCGGTGTCATTAATAGCTTTATCCAAGCCAAGAAAAAAAGAAGATGGCAAACTTGAAGATTTACGCTTCAAGTTTACAAAATTATAAAACTGTCTCGGATTTCGAGCAAATTGTCTTTTACAACGTGTTAGATAATTCTCATAGCATTGAGAATTAAGAAGAAAGAAGTTCGACTTGGCTATGGAATATTTGGCCAAGTCTGTACACGAACCAGACTTTTTAAACTTTTTAAAATATTTGGATTTTACATTTTTTAGATGTGATAATCTGGTAGTAAACCAGGGTGGTTTTGAAAAAGTAGTCGAAGGAATTGACTTAGGAATACACACATCTAAGAGGGAGATTAGGGTGATGTAAAAAGACCAATCGGTTGAATAAATAAGCTGATTCAGCAAAGAATAATTTCCTTTGCGAAAGCAATAGCGGGGCTTATTGGCTGATGAGCACGAAATGAAAGGATTACAATTTAGCATTGCAATCTTTAAAGTTGGATGATAGACATCCTCAGGAAGAGATAAAGGAGGGGACCTAGACACATTAGAAATAAGGTAGTCGTTAACAAATACAAGGTCAAGTGTTCTAATCAAATGATTAAAAATTGAATTGATTTGAAACAACGAAAGATCAAGCATGCAGTCTATAAAATCGTGCTGTGCTGAGGGCACTAGATAATTTTTGGCAGTAAATAATGACCAAGAGATGTTGGGCAAATTAAAATCACCCAACACCATAAATAGGTCACTATCACGCACGTGTGAAGAAACTTCTTTAATACAAGTAATATGTTTCATATAAACTTGAATACCAGAAGAAGGTGGGACATAAGAGCATGTTACATAGACATTCCGTGTAGGAAAAGACACCTTAACTGAGACAATCTCAGCGTCAGTAGGCGTACTAAAACAGAAAAGTTCAGACTGGAGAGTGGCTTTAACGTCAATTAACACCCCGCCACCTCGAGTCGGCCGATCATTTCTATACAAAATAAAGTTATTTGATAAAATCTCAAAATCAGATATGGTTGAGTTCAACCATGTTTCTGAAAATGCTATTATATCCGAATTGAAGGAAGTGCTGGCCATGAAAAGATTTTTAAGTTTTGAAATAAGACCTCTAACATTCTGATAATGAATAAAGATTTGGTCAGAAGATGAAGCTAGTTTTTTGGGGCAGAAATGGTACCCTGTATTGAAGGGACTGGAAGGGTGACAGGCTGGTTACGCTTTTTAGGCTTGAACTCGTGAACAATCATGTGTGGAGGCCAAAATTTGGGATCACAAATGATTGGGAACATATCATGTGAAACATTTATTTCGAATGATGATATTTCACGAGGGGTGGAGAAATTAAATTTAGTTATTGACACGCTAGCAGAAGATTTGCTAGCAATATAGGCTGCCAATGACTCAGAAGTGGTGTCCGACGAAAGTCGAGACACAAAGACTTGCCTACGAGGGGCAACTACCGTTAAAGTAGGGGCTGATGGGGCTGTAGGTAATACAGGAGTTGGGGGAGCTAACGAGGCACACTGATTGTTTTTAACAATCTGGGCAAGATTGCGCGCAGGTCTACCTTTGCGGCCAGGAGCTGATGGGGCTGAGGCAGTTTGATTAATTGGGACGGGATCAGGTACGGGCTCTACTGGGACTAGTACAGGGGTTGAAACAGGGGTAATTGGACAGTCGCTTGGAGAAGGCGATAAAGACAACATTGGAGATACCTCCAAGTTGCTAGGAAGGGACAAGAAAGTAGTAGGTGTCTGAACAGACGTAGAGGGCAATTGCAAAAGTTGAGGCTCCAACCGGCGATTGGTTGGGGACTCAAATTTATATTTGCCAAGCAACTCGAAACTCGAGTTAAAATTTCTCGAGAGCTGCTTAGCCACATTATTTAATTTTAAGAATTGACTTCTCACAGAATTATACATTCTAGAGAATTCAATTTGCTTGTCGATGCATTCTGGGGACGACCAACGCAAGCCACCACAGCCCTTCTTGGCAATAGCAGCGATCTTGTCGCAATCACGCCCAGTGAGACCTGCACATTTAGCATGCATCATATTCTCACACAGCCAGCAATTAACAAATTGCGGCAGTGCAGAATCATCAGCCTGCTTGAACGTGCACGGTTTCTTACAGTACAACATAATTATTTAATGCGTATGCAAATTGCGAGAGCACAGAGCAAAACGAAAACGGTGCACAAGATAGAGCAAGTAAATACACAAACAAATTGTTTGGAGCAAAAAGCAATAGAAAAAGTTTGCGAGAGCGCGATGCACAAGCAGAAAGTATGCAGCGAACACACGCACAAACAAGTGTATGCACAGAGGAGCACCAAAGCAAAAGAATCAAAACAGGCAATAACAACAACACGGAACTGATGCCGCGTTTTATAAAATGTAATAATTAACAGACTTACGCTGCACAACAGATAACACTTTGCACAGTTTATTAAAGCTTCTTAAATAAAGCACCGAAAAATGCAAAATTTTGAAATAAAAAGCAGGATAAAAGCGCAAAAATATATAAAAATCTTGGAGCACAAGTAAAACACGTCAATCACTCTCAACTGAGAACTCTCTCTTTCTGTTGCCGTCATCGTCAAACGAATTTATTGATGGTCTACATGAAATGTCCTTACGGCAGGTTAATCGTGTGCGCAATTCAAGATCTCTTGATCTAATTTTCGTGTTGGATTCGTTCAACAGTGTTGTGCACAGGATCAATCCGCTTACACTTCCTGGAGACCTTTTTCATCCAACTCTGGAAATGGTCATTGATTTACCAGCCCGAGTCCCTATCAAGGAATCGGAATTAGCTGAACGTATGCGTTGTTTCAGAAAGGCTGATTTTCATAAGCTTAATGATCTTATTCTGCAAGTCGACTGGACCCAACTGTACAATTGTGCAGATATTGATGTTGCCTTGAAACTTTTTTATGACACCTTGTACTCGATTTTTGATGTCTGCGTTCCTCTTGATTACCCAGCGAGGCCTGATAGGCCTCCCTGGTTCTCAAAGGAACTGATGAGGTTAAAAAACGTGAAGTCGAGGTGTTATAAAAAGTTTAAGAAATCGGGAAATCACTCTGATTTCTCTCGCTATGCAGTTGCCCGATCAAATTTTTCCACCCAAAATTCCATCTGCTATAAGAATTACCTTCGGCGTTGTCGCCTTCAATTTTCTCATAATCCTAAGCAATTTTTTAACTTTGTCAATTCTAAACGTAAGACATATACTTTGCCTTCTTCGGTTAAGTTTGCAGATGAGAGCGCGAGCACTGATCCAGGCATAGCCGATCTGTTCGCAAACTTTTTTCAAACTACCTACTCCTCCATTAGGTATAATAAAAATCAGCCTTATCCTTATCAGTTACAGAGGTCAAACTGCATCTTTAATCCCATTATTACCGAAAGTTCGGTTCTTAGCGACCTTAATACTATCAAGCCGGTTTACTCACCGGGCCCTGATGGTGTTCCTGCTTGCGTGCTTAGATACTGCGCTGTAGCATTATGTAAACCTGTTTTAAAACTTTTTGAATTGTCCGTAAACACTTCATCTTTTCCGACCATCTGGAAGGACTCATACATTATCCCTCTCCATAAGAAAGGGAGTAAGTCCGATGTTGAAAACTATAGAGGTATTTCCAAATTATCCGCTATACCTAAAGCTTTTGAGAGAATTATAACATCTCAACTGCAGCATTTATGTAGTTCCAGCATGGGTTCGTGAAGCGCAGATCTACAACCACTAACCTTCTTGAGTTTACTTCGTTTGTAATTGATGGGTTTAAGGAAAGAAAGCAGACTGACGTCATCTATACTGATTTCAGTAAGGCTTTCGACTCTCAACCATTCCTTGTTGCTTCATAAAATAGGCCTTCTCGGCTTCCCAGTCAATCTTTTGAACTGGATATCAGAGTATTTGCGTGACAGAACCCAAAAGGTTCTTTTCAGAAATTCATTCTCTAAACGTATTCTGGTGACTTCCGGTGTTCCTCAAGGTAGTCATCTTGGCCCGTTACTCTTTACTCTTTTCATCAATGACCTTCCCTCGATACTGTCTCACTCTCGAGTATTAATGTATGGTGATGATGTAAAATTATGCCTTGCATATAAGGATATTGCATCATGTTATCTCTTACAAGCGGACATTGATGCGTTTTAGGCTTGGTGTCTAGCCAACCTGTTAAACTTAAACTGCTCTAAATGTAAGTTAATGACCTTCTATAGAAGCCCTCCTCAATTTGTTTCTTACATCCTTAATAGCATACCGCTTGAGCGTATAATAGTACTATTAATGAAGTTAATGATCTAGGTGTCATCCTTGATCATAAACTTAAATTCGACTCTCATGTTAATACCGTGGTCAATAAGGCCAGAATAGTTATGGGTTTCATCAAGCGATGGTCAAAGGAGTTTGACGATCCGTACACGACAGAAACACTTTATATATCTTTGGTACGACCTATTCTTGAGTATGCCTCATGTATCTGGTCACAACAATATGCTACCCATCAGGACAGAATTGAATCCGTTCAGAAACAATTCTTGTTGTTTGCCCTTAGTGGTTTAAATTGGGATCCTCGTGTGAGGTTACCGTCATACTCCAGTAGACTTCTGATGATTAACCTTCCTTCTTTAATCAATCGTAGAACTGGGTGCAATATTTATTCATAAATTAATTACTGGTGAAATCGACTCTTCTGTGTTGATTAGCCAATTAAATTTCTCTATCCCTACTAAACTAACACGTAATTTTGTACCTTTATCGCTTCAATTTTGCTCAACTAATTATGCCTTGCATAAACCGTTCAGGGTTCTCTGTGATGACTATAACAAGCATTACAGAGTATTTTGTTCGGAAGCTTCTCTTCCTCATATAAAGTCTTCTATTCTAAACTATTTAGCAAGTAGATAATCCTATTTTTATTTGTAATTGTATTTGTACACGTACTCGTTGTTTGTATCGACTTTTTTTTAATATTTTTTTTTTCTTCATACTTTGCATTTCGTGTCGTACGTTATACGACTGCGCCCCTCGGTCGGTTGGGCGGGAGGTGGGATGCAGTACGTTGCATCGGGATTCGCGTTAATCAACTTCTGGTGTCGAGTCTAGTGGTTTCGATAAATTTGATGGCATTGAGCTTAATGTTTCATCATATATTTCAAACTATGATAAATGTAAAAGTAATTATTAAATTGCATAACTGAAACATTTTATTCACAAATATGTACATATACATATGTACATACATACATATATCAGTAGGATATGTCTCTTTAAATGCTTACACATACTTACATTCGTGACGAAATTACTTTTCCACCAGAAACAAGAGTATGATCAAAGCGGACAAAGTAATGCGTACATATATGTATGTATGTGTTTTGTGTGCAAATTAACCGATTAGTGCCTACTAATTGGAAAAAATATGTTTTTAAGTGGGAGGCTGAAGGCTTCCGATTTATTTGAATCCAAGATTAGAACTAGAGTACAATTGAGAACTTATGCTGCAAGTCAGCTATGGTTATGATAAAGCTTATTCTCTTAAAGCTCAAAAGCTCGCGGTGATTTTATGCTGCGAATCAGCTGTGTTTATGCTAAAGCTTCTTTCCTTAAAGTTTAAAAGCTCGCGGGTGTGGCTTGCGTAAGCTAGACGCTTTGAGTTATGTTTACGTTAGCAATTGCGTTCTAGAGACTGGGTCTTTAGTTTACATTATAAATTGCGCATGAGAATATGAATCTTTATGTTAAGTGGTTGCGCTGTTATGTTTATGTTAGAGCCGGGAATCTGGATATTTATGTTAGCAGAGCTGCAGCTGTGCGTTAAGTGGACGTTAAGTGTACGTAGTGATTGAAACGGGTCTAATAAGTCTGAAAGGGCTAAGAAATTGGGATAGCGACTTATACTGAAATGTTGTTTATGATTGCAATAAGATTGCTGGGTGATAACTCCTCCCTTTCTTAAAAAGAATCGTCCCCGATTCTTAATGAGTTCTTTTTTTTGAAGATTCAATTTGTTCGCGTAATTGGTTAAATATGTCAAGCTCTGTTTCTGTAGTTTGAGTGTTATGGTACTTTGGATTACTTGACGATTTCAATTTCAGTATTTTGAGGGGATTAAGATTTATTAAAGGGCAGAGTTTAAGAAGCTTTACCATAATAAAAATAAAAATAAGTATAAATAATAAAAAGGTTATTTTTGAATGATTACTTTCTAATTTTATTTTTGATAGTATATTTGTATTTTCTAATTGAAGTTCAGTATTATTAGTAACTTGATATTCACTAACTAAGTAGTTTGTGAATTTATTGTGTTTTACATAATTAAGAATTTTTTCTTTTACATTGGTGTAGGTAACATTGTTTATGGTTACTATGACTTTAAATATAACAAGGACAATGCCTGTAAGCCAGGTTTCGTTAATACAGTTTGTGCCTAATACTAAAATAGCGCCGTCTGTTATAAATTCTATTGGTTTATTTTTTTCGGATAATTTTATACAATTTGTAAATTTTTTATTAGGGAGATTTACAAAACAGTTTGCTTCAAAATTAATGTGGGCAAAACTATTATAAATTTCTCTTTTAAAGTTATCGATTAGGTACAACGTGTTATTACATTACTCCTCATATATATGCAAAATCCAATTAAGATCGGACCAATATATCATATAGCTGCCATAGGAACGATCGGTCGAAAATTAGGTTGTATGAAAACATTTTGTTTTTCAAGATATCTTGACCAAACTCGGCATTTATTAGTTTTACTATATTCCTGATATTTATGCAAAATCCTATTAAGATCGGACCACTTTATCATATAGCTGCCATAGGATCGATCGGTCGAAAATTAAATAGTTATATAAAAAACATTTAGTTTTTCAAGATATTATTTCAAGATATTATTTATTTACTATGTTCCTCATATATACGCAAAATCCAATTAAGATCGGACCACTATATAATTATATAAAAAACATTTTGTTTATCAAGATATCTTGCCCAAACTCGGCATTAACTATTTTCCCTGTGCTTCTTAGATGCGGACAAAGCACTATAAGTATTATGAAAAGGTTGGGTCTACAAGGGTATTAGATCTTGGGCGTGCCGAAGATAGTCTTTCTTTCTTTCAGCATTTATAAGTTTTACTATACTCTTCATATATATGCATTATCCTATTAAGATCGGACCACCACATCAGATACCTCCGATAGGAACGATCGGTCAAAAATTAAGTTGTATGAAAAAATATTTTGTTTTTCAAAATATCTGGACAAAGCTCGGCTAATTAATGCCGAGCTTTGTCCAGATATTACTATACTCCTCATATATAGGCAAAGTCCTATTAAGATGGGACAACTTTATCATATATCTGTTTTAGGACCGATCGGTCGAAAATTAATCTGTTGTATGAAAATACATTTTGTTTTTCAAGTTATCTGGACAAAGCTCGGCATTTATTAGTTTTACTATACTCCTTATATTTAGGCAAAATCCTGTTAAGATCGGAGAACTATATCATATAGCTGCCATGTGAACGATCGGTCGAAAATTAAAATTTTGTTTCTTAAGATATCTTGACCAAACTCGGCATTTATTAGTTTTACTATACTCCTCCATATATAGGCAAAATCCTAGTAAGATCGGACCACTATATCAGATAGCTCCGCTAGGAACGATCGGTCAAAAATTTAGTTGTTGTATGGAGAAATTTTTTGTTTTTCACGATATATTGACCAAACTCGGCACTTCCTAGATACGGGCAAAGCACTATGAACATCATGAAAAGGTTGGGCCTGTAAGGGTATTAGATCTTCGGTGTGCCTAAGATAGCCTTTCTTTCTTGTTTTTATATAATATTAGTTGTTCACAAAGTGTACCTTAATATACAAACTCTGAAAAGAAAAAATAATTTATGATATGTTTAAATTAATGTTCAAATGGTGGATATAGATTTCTTACCTTGTTTAAGACCATTCGTCCCCGATAATCAACTTCTGGTGTCGAGTCTAGTGGTTTCGATAAATTTGATGGCATGGAACTTAATGTTTCATCATATATTTCAAACTATGATAAATGTAAAAGTAATTATTAAATTGCATAACTGAAACATTTTATTCACAAATATGTACATATACATATGTACATACATACATATATCAGTCGGAGATGTCTCTTTAAATGCTTACACATACTTACATTCGTGACGAAATTACTTTTCCACCAGAAACAAGAGTATGATCAAAGCGGACATATGTATGTATGTGTTTTGTGTGCAAATTAACCGATTAGTGCCTACTAATTGGAAAAAATATGTTTTTACGTGGGAGGCTGAAGGCTTCCGATTTATTTGAATCCAAGATTAGAACTAGAGTACAATTGAGAAATTATGCTGCAAGTCAGCTATGGTTATGATAAAGCTTATTCTCTTAAAGCTCAAAAGCTCGGGGTGATCTTATGCTGCGAATCAGCTGTTTTTATGCTAAAGCTTCTTTCCTTAAAGTTAAAAAGCTCGCGGGGTGGCTTGCGTAAGCTAGACGCTTTGAGTCATGTTTACGTTAGCAATTGCGTTCTAGAGACTGGGTCTTTAGTTTACATTATAAATTGCGCATGAGAATATGAATCTTTATGTTAAGTGGTTGCGCTGTTATGTTTATGTTAGAGCCGGGAATCTGGATATTTATGTTAGCAGAGCTGCAGCTGTGCGTTAAGTGGACGTTAAGTGTACGTAGTGATTGAAACGGGTCTAATAAGTCTGAAAGGGCTAAGTAATTAATATAGCGACTTATACTGAAATGTTGTTTATGATTTCAATAAGAATTGCCTTGATAACTCCTCGCATTTTTAAAATGAATCGTCCCCGATTCTTAATGATTTCTTTTTAAAGATTCAATTTGTTAGTTTAATTGGTTTAATATGTCAAGCCCTGTTTCTGTAGTTTGAGTGTTATGGTACTTTTGATTACTTGACGATTTAAATTTCAGTATTTTGAGCTCTACCATAATAAAAATAAAAATTAGTATAAATAATAAAAAGGTTATTTTTGAATGATTACTTTCTAATTTTATAACAATTTTTGATAGTGTATTTGAATTTTCTAATTGAAGTTCAGTATTATTAGTAACTTGATATTCACTAACTAAGTAGTTTGTGAATTTATTGTGTTTTACATAATTAAGAATTTTTTCTTTTACATTGGTGTAGGTAACATTGTTTATGGTTACTATGGTTTTAAATGTAACAAGGTAAATGCCTGTAAGCGAGGTTTAGTTAATACAGTTTGTGCCTGATACTAAAATAGCGCCGTCTGTTATAAATTCTTTTGGTTTATTTTTTTCGGATAATTTTATACAACTTGTAAATTTTTTAAGGAGATTTACAAAACAGTTTGGTTCAAAATTAATGTGGGCAAAACTATTATAAATTTCTCTTTTAAAGTTATTAATGAGGTAAAACGTGTTATTACATTTAGCAATTTTGTCGTTAAAGAAAAATTTTCCATCTGCTTGGGATATGGCTTTAGCGTGGTATAACTTACAATTGTAATTAATTGTAGGGTATTTTATAAAAACTATGATTAAACCTTGGTATGAAACGATCGAAAAAGAGGAAATGTCTAAAAGATCGATTAGAGTGATATTGAGTGTTTCGTGATTAAATATATTTATCGTCTTGTTTATTTAAGATTTTTGGATTCAATATTCTGGCTTCGGAAAATGTGATAGTATCCAGCAGATTTTGTAGGTCAAGTGATAACAACTTATGTCGATATTTTTTCATAAAGAATTCCTGATTAAATTTAATATCTATTAAAAGATTTGTGATTTTAGTGACTTCTTTAAAAATTGCAGAATTGATTTGATTTTGCTTATTATTGTTTTGAACAAGTTCATTGATTTTAGTTTGGATAGTTATCATGTCATCATGGTCTGGTGTTCCTGTGATCCATTTAAAAATTGTGCCTAGTTCATTGATACTACGTTTGGCAATTTTGTGAGGTGTAAGTTCAGAAAGGAGTGTTTTGATTAAATTCAATTCCAAGGTTACTTCCGAATCGATTGTATTGTTTTTGTTTTTTAAAAAAATTTAATTCTTTTTCAAAAATATTGTTATAAAAACTTAGAAACATGAAAAACTTCTCAGTATTATCTGTATCCTCAAGTAGGACATAGTCATCATTTGAATAATTAATAATGTCTGCACCGCAGAACGGCAGTATAACAGATAACTTACATAAAATGTGCATTCTAAAAATCATTAAAAAAACATAAAATAGGTTAGAATTTGATATTGTATTTGTGAATAATACGATCCCTATTGTTTATTTTGACTTTATTTCCTAAGTCTTCTTTAACTACCTGTTTTTTAAATCTAGTTGTAGTTTTTTTCGTTCGCCATGTTTTTTTTTCATAAATTATTTTACCTACTTGATAATTTTTTGGTGACCCCTTTTTTTTATGGTACTCTAACATTTTGGCTTGGGCTGATTTTAATTTGTCTTACAATTTTGGGTGTTCTATTTTGTTAAATAATATGTCACATGGTTTTTGTTGAGTTGTCGATTGAATTGTGTTGTTATACTCTTAACCTGCTCGGTATACGAATTCGGAATGATCCATTGTATTGCATTCTTCTTGAATACAACGAGAAATTTCGATAATTGTTGAATGAACTCTTTCTACCTGACCGTTGCTTAAACTGTGTCTGGGGTCTGCATGATAAATCGCTATACCTGAAGGAGACATTGACGATTTGAATTGTGTCGAGGAAAACGTAGGTTCGCTGTCCATCATTATGGATTTAGCGAAAGAAAAAGTTTGGATAAGTTCCAACACTTTGTTTGCCATATCTGCTTTGTCATTGATTTCCTTAATCACTAAAAATTTAGAATATGCGTCTAGGCATGTCAAGAATGTTAATTTTTGAGCATAAAAAATGTCAATATGTAATTGTTCACCTTCTCTCTCCGGAATAGGGGCTTTAGAAATAGGAATTTGCTTAGGGTTTCTGTTATATTTATTTATTACAAATTTCGCAGTAGCGTATGTGTTGCTTAAGGGTTTTATATAGTGTTGGCCAATAATAGTATTTGAGAATTTGCTTAATATTTTCGTCCAAACCTCTATGAGCACGAGCATGTGTTACTTCTTTTATAATTTCTTGGTCATTATTGTTTTCGATGTCTAGGACAAACTTTTTAGTAAATAAAAATTTGTTGTTAAAAGTGTTTTTTAATGAGTTTTGGATTTCGTATAAATCTTCGAGACTGCCATGAACTCCTGTAGTCAGGTTTGGTTGAAGAAATTCTTTAAGTATGATTATTAAATTGTGTACTGTGTCGTATTCTATAATATGTCTTGTTTTGTTGAAAACGTCATATTTTTCATGAATTGTTATGTTGTTTTTAGAACCAAGTAATTGTTGTTTAAATTGGTTCAATGGTTTGTGTGTTTTTTCAATTACGCTTTTATAACTACTGTCGGCTGAATGGATGGTTTCATTATTGTTTGTGCGGGTGGCGTCAGATAAATAATCCTTGATTATTGTTGTTGGTGAAAAAAGCACTTTATTAGAAGTTTCTGCTGCATGTAACAAACTCTGCTGGTTAAGTGATTTTACATATTTTTGTTTGGAGTGATGGAGGTGGAAGGGAGACCACAAGGAGAGTGCTGAGCGCATCTGGGATCGACTTAGTGAGTGAGTCTCTCTCAGTGAGTGAGTCTGTCTCACTGAGTGACTCTCTCACACTGAGTAAGGCTCAGTCAATGCTGTGTTCACATTAGCACTGAACTGGCATGAACATGAACATGAACTATGGCGGTGGGCAATATACTGACCCCCTTGTGCTGGAGAAGGGACGTAAGCGACGTCCGTATAGTAGCACGTCTCGGGCTTGGGGGTGATGTGCCGCTGGAGGGCGAGGAGCCAGAAGCTCTTCTGGTGGGCCTGTTGTCTGACCGAGAGGGTCGAGCGCTACGGGGATCACGCATGTGGAGTAAGGTGTGGTGGTCCTTTATGCAAATTTTGCACTTGGCTCCACTACGGCATGATTCCCCTGAATGCTGATGAGCCAGGCAGTTGGAGCAATATTTGTTACTTAACACGGCTCGGAGACGCTTCTCGGGCGTGAGCTTCAAGAAGCGCTGACACTTGCGTAGTGCATGGATGGCCTATACACACCCGGCATCTAAAAGAGTCCGTTCCTTGACGATGATTGGATGCCTTCGTTGACGGTGCCATGCTGGTTCTCTACAGAGGAGTGAACTGGAGAATAAGATGTAGGACAGGTGTTATTATGTGATGATTTTATTTTGAAAGAGGGATTAGTTGCTTTTAAGGATTAGTCGGTGGTGCTATTTGCCTCAGTAGGAATTAGGACCAATTTGGCTATTGGCCTTCGGATGACACCACGAGCGGTAAGCACGTCCACTACGCGGACCTTATCATCTGGGCCTGGGCAAGCCAGCTGGACTCGGCCAAGGCGCCATTCATTTATTGGTATGTTATCTTCTTTGATAATCACCATATCACCGACTTGGAGGTCCCTTGTAGGGGACTACCATTTGTTTCGCTTATGGAGCTCTTT
The DNA here is from genome assembly GCF_003285875.2 of Drosophila novamexicana. Taxonomy (NCBI): domain Eukaryota; kingdom Metazoa; phylum Arthropoda; class Insecta; order Diptera; family Drosophilidae; genus Drosophila; species Drosophila novamexicana. The sequence goes on along the minus strand of NW_020824944.1, from coordinate 139,599 downwards.
CAAATACTCATTCTTCCACCGTAAGCAAAATTGGTGGTGGAGCGCTTTGAGTCGCTGCCAGCGGTTAATTATAGAAATAGCGTCTTCTTTGATTACTGGCTCGTTAGTTGACAGAAGAGGGCCACCAACTAGGAAGTGGCCTGGACTTAGGGCCAATAAATCAGTCGGATCTTCCGACATTGGAGAGATTGGCCTGGAGTTAAGGCAGGCTTCAATCTTGCAGAGGAGAGTCGCGAACTCCTCAAATGTATATTTTGAGCATGCGGTGGACTTGTAGAAGTGGGTCTTAAAGCTTTTGACACCTGCTTCCCACAATCCGCCCATGTGAGGAGCGGCAGGAGGATTGAAATGCCAACACAAGTTTTGATGGCTATGCTTGGATAAGATGAGCTCTTTGGTCGCTTGCAAGAAATCTCTCGAAAGAACGGATGACGCTCCCACAAATGCTTTCCCATTATCTGAGTACATCTGTTGTGGAAGGCCACGTCTTGCGATAAATCGCGAAAATGCGGCCAGGAATCTCTCCGTGGTTAGATCTGTGGTGGCTTCTAAATGGATTGCTTTCGTGCTGAAACACACGAAGACACAGACATAACCTTTGGTAATCTACCAATGTAGCTTTTAATATCGAAAGGTCCGGCAAAGTCTACACCCGTATATGTGAAGGGTCGGGAAAAGGTTGATCTCGCCCTTGGGAGTTCGACCATAAGTTGGGTCTGGAGTCGTCTACGGTGTATTACACACCCTTGCAGGAGTTTATGGTAGATTTTACCAGGACATTGAGCTTTGGGATCCAGTATTTGGCTCTTATGAGGCGTATTACCAACTGATTGCCTCCGTGAAAACAAATGAGGTGGGTAAATCGGACCAGGAGGCGTGAAAAATCACAATTGGCCGGAATGATTATGGGGTGTCGCTCATCATAGCCTAACGAGGTTGACGCTCTCACCCGTTCACAGGATCGCAGATCGATGAAAGGGGTTAAATTGCGAATGCTGTTTGATCCTTGAATTGGCTGCTTATCGAGCAAACAGCTATACTCCTTAGGATAAGCTTGGCGTTGAGTATACTCGATAAGCCGGAACTGAACTCTCCTAAGTTCTTCATTACGGAGCTCGGCGGGAAAGTGGATCGCTGGATTTCTACAGCGCTGGATAAAGCGACAGATATATGCAATAACTCGCAATGCCTTGTCGAATCTGGAGAATCGTTCCAGAAGGTTATAGGAGGGTAGCTGTGAGACATTGCACTTCACTGCGCGTTGTTCAATCTCTGTCTCAAGTACCGTAACAGGAACTGACCATTGGCTTGCGTAAGCTAGACGCTTTGAGTCATGTTTACGTTAGCAATTGCGTTCTAGAGACTGGGTCTTTAGTTTACATTATAAATTGCGCATGAGAATATGAATCTTTATGTTAAGTGGTTGTGCTGTTATGTTTATGTTAGAGCCGGGAATCTGGATATTTATGTTAGCAGAGCTGCAGCTGTGCGTTAAGTGGACGTTAAGTGTACGTAGTGATTGAAACGGGTCTAATAAGTCTGAAAGGGCTAAGTAATTGGGATAGCGACTTATACTGAAATGTTGTTTATGATTGCAATAAGATTGCTGGGTGATAACTCCTCCCTTTCTTAAAAAGAATCATCCCCGATTCTTAATGAGTTCTTTTTTTTGAAGATTCAATTTGTTCGCGTAATTGGTTTAATATGTCAAGCTGTGTTTCTGTAGTTTGAGTGTTATGGTACTTTGGATTACTTGACGATATCAATTTCAGTATTTTGAGGGGATTAAGATTTATTAAAGGGCAGAGTTAAAGAAGCTTTACCATAATAAAAACAAAAATAAGTATAAATAATAAAAAGGTTATTTTTGAATGATTACTTTCTAATTTTATTTTTGATAGTATATTTGTATTTTCTAATTGAAGTTCAGTATTATTAGTAACTTGATATTCACTAACGAAGTAGTTTGTGAATTTATTGTGTTTTACAAAATTAAGAATTTTTTCTTTTACATTGGTGTAGGTAACATTGTTTATGGTTACTATGGTTTTAAATGTAACAAGGACAATGCCTGTAAGCCAGGTTTCGTTAATACAGTTTGTGCCGGATACTAAAATAGCTCCTTCTGGATTAGGGAGATTTACAAAACAGTTTGCTTCAAAATTAATGTGGGCAAAACTATTATAAATTTCTCTTTTAAAGTTATCAATGTTGTAAAACGTGTTATTACATTACTCCTCATATATATGCAAAATCCAATTAAGATCGGATCACTATATCATATAGCTGCCATAGGAACGATCGGTCGAAAATTAAGTTGTATGAAAAAACATTTTGTTTTTCAAGATATCTGGGCCAAACTCGGCATTTATCAAGATCGGAACTCTATATCATATAGCTGCCATAGGAACGATCGGTCAAAAAGTAGATTCTTGATTTTTCAAGAAGTCTTGACCAACCTCGACATTTATGAGTTTTACCATGCTCCTCACATATTAGTAAAGTCCTATTAAGATCGGGCCACCATATCATATAGCTGCAATAGGAACTACCGGTCAAAAATTATGTTGTTGTATGGACAATCTTTTTGTATTTCACGGTATATTGACCAAACTCGGCATTTATTAGTTTAACTATGCTCCTTATATATATACAAAATCCTATCAACATCGGACCACTATATCATACAGCTGCCATTAGAGCGATCGGTCGAAGTCCAGGTTTTTGATAAAAAACATTTTTATACCGTTGCAGAGGGTATTATAATTTTGTCGTGAAGTGTTCAACGCATGGAAGGAGACATCTCCGACCCCATAAAGCATATATATTCTTGATCAGCATCAACAGCCGACTCGATATAGCCATGTCCGTCTGTCTGTTTCTATGCGAACTAGTCTCTCAGTTTTAAACCTATCTTAATGAAACTTTGCAGAAGTCCCTTTTTCTGTTGCACGCATCACATATGTCAAAATCAGCTGGATCGGACCACTATATCATATAGCTTCCATAGGAACGATCGGTCTAAAATTAAGGTGTTGTATGAAAAAATAATTTTTTTTTTCAAGATATCTTGACCACACTCGGCATTTATTAGTTTTACTATACTCCTGATATTTATGCAAAATCCTATTAGGATCGGACCACGTTATCATATAGCTTCCATAGGATCGATCGGTCGAAAATTAAAAAAAGTTATATAAAAAAACATTTCATTTTTCAAGATATTATTTCAAGATATTATTTATTTACTATGTTCCTCATATATACGCAAAATCCTATTAAGATCGGACCACTATATAATTATATAAAAAAACATTTTGTTTATCAAGATATCTTGTCCAAACTCGGCATTAACTATTTTCCCTGTGCTTCTTATATACGGGCAAAGCACTATAAGTATTATGAAAAGGTTGGGTCTACAAGGGTATTAGATCTTCGGCGTGCCGAAGATAGTCTTTCTTTCTTTCAGCATTTATTAGTTTTACTAAACTCCTCATGTATAGGCAAAATACTATTAAGATCGGACCACTAAATCATATAGCTGGCATGGGAATGATCGGTCGAAAATTAAGTTGTTGTATGAAAAAACATTTTGTTTATCAAGATATCTTGACCAAACTCGGTATTTATTAGTTTTACTATACTCCTCATATGTAGGCAAAGTCCTATTAAGATGGGACAACTTTATCATATATCTGTTTTAGGACCGATCGGTCGAAAATTAATCTGTTGTATGAAAATACATTTTGTTTTTCAAGTTATCTGGACAAAGCTCGGCATTTATTAGTTTTACTCTACTCCTTATATTTAGGCAAAATCCTGTTATGATCGGAGAACTATATCATATAGCTGCCATGTGAACGATCGGTCGAAAATTAAAATTTTGTTTCTTAAGATATCTTGTCCAAACTCGGCATTTATTAGTTTTACTATACTCCTCCATATATAGGCAAAATCCTAGTAAGATCGGACCACTATATCAGATAGGTCCGCTAGGAACGATCGGTCAAAAATTTAGTTCTTGTATGGAGAAATTTTTTTTTCCACGATATATTGACCAAACTCGGCACTTCCTAGATACGGGCAAAGCACTATGAACATCATGAAAAGGTTGGGCCTGTAAGGGTATTAGATCTTCGGTGTGCCTAAGATAGCCTTTCTTTCTTGTTTTTTTTAATATTAGTTGTTCACAAAGTGTACCTTAATATACAAACTCTGAAAAGAAAAAATAATTTATGATATGTTTAAATTAATGTTGAAATGGTGGATGTAGATTGCTTACCTTGTTTAAGAATATTCGTCCTCGATAATCAACTTCTAGTGGCGAGTCTAGTTCTTTCGATAAATTTGATGGCATGGAGCTTAATGTTTCATCATATATTTCAAACTATGATAAATGTAAAAGTAATTATTAAATTGCATAACTGAAACATTTTATTCACAAATATGTACATATACATACATATACATAAATATACGTACATACATACATATATCAGTCGGAGATGTCTCTTTTAATGCTTACTTATACACACATTCATGACGAAATTACTTTTCCACCAGAAACAAGAATATGATCAAAGCGTACATATGTAAGTTTGTGTTTTGTGTGCAAATTAACCGATTAGTGGCTACTAATTGGAAAAAATATGTTTTTACGTGGGAGGCTGACGGCTTCCGATTTATTTGAATCCAAGATTAGAACTAGAGTACAATTGAGAACTTATGCTGCAAGTCAGCTATGGTTATGATAAAGCTTATTCTCTTTAAGCTCAAAAGCTCGGGGTGATCTTATGCTGCGAATCAGCTGTGTTTATGCTAACGCTTCTTTCCTTAAAGTTAAAAAGCTCGCGGGGTGGCTTGCGTAAGCTAGACGCTTTGAGTCATGTTTACGTTAGCAATTGCGTTCTAGAGACTGGGTCTTTAGTTTACATTATAAATTGCGCATGAGAATATGAATCTTTATGTTAAGTGGTTGCGCTGTTATGTTTATGTTAGAGCCGGGAATCTGGATATTTATGTTAGCAGAGCTGCAGCTGTGCGTTAAGTGGACGTTAAGTGTACGTAGTGATTGAAACGGTTCTAATAAGTCTGAAAGGGCTAAGTAATTAATATAGCGACTTATACTGAAATGTTGTTTATGATTTCAATAAGAATTGCCTTGCGGGCTGGGTGATAACTCCTCGCTTTCTTAAAATGAATCGTCCCCGATTCTTAATGATTTCTTTTTAAAGATTCAATTTGTTAGTTTAATTGCTTTAATATGTCAAGCCCTGTTTCTGTAGTTTGAGTGTTATGGTTCTTTTGATTACTTGACGATTTAAATTTCAGTATTTTGAGCTCTACCATAATAAAAATAAAAATTAGTATAAATAATAAAAAGGTTATTTTTGAATGATTACTTTCTAATTTTATAACAATTTTTGATAGTGTATTTGAATTTTCTAATTGAAGTTCAGTATTATTAGTAACTTGATATTCACTAACTAAGTAGTTTGTGAATTTATTGTGTTTTACATAATTAAGAATTTTTTCTTTTACATTGGTGTAGGTAACATTGTTTATGGTTACTATGGTTTTAAATGTAACAAGGTAAATGCCTGTAAGTGAGGTTTAGTTAATACAGTTTGTGCCTGATACTAAAATAGCGCCGTCTGTTATAAATTCTTTTAGTTTATTTTTTTGGGATAATTTTATACAACTTGTAAATTTTTTAAGGAGATTTACAAAACAGTTTGGTTCAAAATTAATGTGGGCAAAACTATTACAAATTTCTCTTTTAAAGTTATTAATGAGGTAAAACGTGTTATTACATTTAGCAATTTTGTCGTTAAAGAAAAATTTTCCATCTGCTTGGGATATGGCTTTAGCGTGGTATAACTTACAATTGTAATTAATTGTAGGGTATTTTATAAAAACTATGATTAAACCTTGGTATGAAACGATCGAAAAAGAGGAAATGTCTAAAAGATCGATTAGAGTGATATTGAGTGTTTCGTGATTAAATATATTTATCGTCTTGTTTATTTAAGATTTTTGGATTCAATATTCTGGCTTCGGAAAATGTGATAGTATCCAGCAGATTTTGTAGGTCAAGTGATAACAACTTATGTCGATATTTTTTCATAAAGAATTCCTGATTAAATTTAATATCTATTAAAAGATTTGTGATTTTAGTGACTTCTTTAAAAATTGCAGAATTGATTTGATTTTGCTTATTATTGTTTTGAACAAGTTCATTGATTTTAGTTTGGATAGTTATCATGTCATCATGGTCTGGTGTTCCTGTGATCCATTTAAAAATTGTGCCTAGTTCATTGATACTACGTTTGGCAATTTTGTGAGGTGTAAGTTCAGAAAGGAGTGTTTTGATTAAATTCAATTCCAAGGTTACTTCCGAATCGATTGTATTGTTTTTGTTTTTTAAAAAAATTTAATTCTTTTTCAAAAATATTGTTATAAAAACTTAGAAACATGAAAAACTTCTCAGTATTATCTGTATCCTCAAGTAGGACATAGTCATCATTTGAATAATTAATAATGTCTGCACCGCAGAACGGCAGTATAACAGATAACTTACATAAAATGTGCATTCTAAAAATCATTAAAAAAACATAAAATAGGTTAGAATTTGATATTGTATTTGTGAATAATACGATCCCTATTGTTTATTTTGACTTTATTTCCTAAGTCTTCTTTAACTACCTGTTTTTTAAATCTAGTTGTAGTTTTTTTCGTTCGCCATGTTTTTTTTTTCATAAATTATTTTACCTACTTGATAATTTTTTGGTGACCCCTTTTTTTTATGGTACTCTAACATTTTGGCTTGGGCTGATTTTAATTTGTCTTACAATTTTGGGTGTTCTATTTTGTTAAATAATATGTCACATGGTTTTTGTTGAGTTGTCGATTGAATTGTGTTGTTATACTCTTAACCTGCTCGGTATACGAATTCGGAATGATCCATTATATTGCATTCTTCTTGAATACAACGAGAAATTTCGATAATTGTTGAATGAACTCTTTCTACCTGACCGTTGCTTAAACTGTGTCTGGGGTCTGCATGATAAATCGCTATACCTGAAGGAGACATTGACGATTTGAATTGTGTCGAGGAAAACGTAGGTTCGCTGTCCATCATTATGGATTTAGCGAAAGAAAAAGTTTGGATAAGTTCCAACACTTTGTTTGCCATATCTGCTTTGTCATTGATTTCCTTAATCACTAAAAATTTAGAATATGCGTCTAGGCATGTCAAGAATGTTAATTTTTGAGCATAAAAAATGTCAATATGTAATTGTTCACCTTCTCTCTCCGGAATAGGGGCTTTAGAAATAGGAATTTGCTTAGGGTTTCTGTTATATTTATTTTTATTACAAATTTCGCAGTAGCGTATGTGTTGCTTAAGGGTTTTATATAGTGTTGGCCAATAATAGTATTTGAGAATTTGCTTAATATTTTCGTCCAAACCTCTATGAGCACGAGCATGTGTTACTTCTTTTATAATTTCTTGGTCATTTTTGTTTTCGATGTCTAGGACAAACTTTTTTTTAGAGTTTTGGATTTCGTATAAATCTTCGAGACTGCCATGAACTCCTGTAGTCAGGTTTGGTTGAAGAAATTCTTTAAGTATGATTATTAAATTGTGTACTGTGTCGTATTCTATAATATGTCTTGTTTTGTTGAAAGCGTCATATTTTTCATGAATTGTTATGTTGTTTTTAGAACCAAGTAATTGTTGTTTAAATTGGTTCAATGGTTTGTGTGTTTTTTCAATTACGCTTTTATAACTACTGTCGGCTGAATGGATGGTTTCATTATTGTTAGTGCGGGTGGCGTCAGATAAATAATCCTTGATTATTGTTGTTGGTGAAAAAAAGCACTTTATTAGAAGTTTCTGCTGCATGTAACAAACTCTGCTGGTTAAGTGATTTTACATATTTTTGGTTGGAGTGATGGAGGTGGAAAGGAGACCACAAGGAGAGTGCTGAGCGCATCTGGGATCGACTTAGTGAGTGAGTCTCTCTCAGTGAGTGAGTCTGTCTCACTGAGTGACTCTCTCACACTGAGTAAGGCTCAGTCAATGCTGTGTTCACATTAGCACTGAACTGGCATGAACATGAACATGAACTATGGCGGTAGGCAATATACTGACCCCCTTGTGCTGGAGAAGGGACGTAAGCGACGTCCGTATAGTAGCACGTCTCGGGCTTGGGGGTTGTGCCGCTGGAGGGCGAGGAGCCAGAAGCTCTTCTGGTGGGCCTGTTGTCTGACCGAGAGGGTCGAGCGCTACGGGGATCGCGCATGTGGAGTAAGGTGTGGTGGTCCTTTATGCAAATTTTGCACTTGGCTCCACTACGGCATGATTCCCCTGAATGCTGATGAGCCAGGCAGTTGGAGCAATATTTGTTACTTAACACGGCTCGGAGACGCTTCTCGGGCGTGAGCTTCAAGAAGCGCTGACACTTGCGTAGTGCATGGATGCACTACTGTAGGGCTCAATTATGGAGTGTCAGTACGATGCAAGAGCGTATTGTGACGACCCTTGCACGTAAAACAATTGTGAGCACTTCCCAATCCCTTAACTGATCACCCCTAGCGAAACAGTTCTCAAATGAGTTGAGCCTTCTAGTGGTAGGAGGTTCTGTTTGAACAATTCTGGAGTGCGCTGGAGTATTCGCGTTGGCTTAAGCTCTTCTATCGCTTCTAGAGTGCGATAGCGTTCTAAGAGGAAGGCGTTCATCTCAAGCCAAGATGAGATGTCGTTTTTTCTGGAGATGGACTGTTCCCATAAGGAGAGTATTAATTTGGGTAATTTGGAGGAACATAGGAACACGAGGATACAGTCCCAGTTTTCTATGTTGATTTCGGATAACTCCAGAGCTGTTAAGCAACCTTGAATGGTGCTCTGAAATTCCTTAATTGCCGTTCCAGACTCTTGGGAGATTGGCTGCAGGTTGAAAAGAATCTTGAGCTGGCTGTTGACTAACAATTTTCGGTTCTCAAAACGCTCAGTCAGATTGGCCCAGGCTGATCGGAAGCCATCGTTAGTCAAAGGTGAATTCGATACAATCGCCTGAGCCTCACCGCTGGTTTTCGCATTGAGATGGAATAATTTCTCGACCTCTGATAACCTATTTATGTAAATTGCGGTAAAGAGGTCTCGAAATGTGGGCCAACGTATGTAATCTCCGCTGAAGATTTCTGTGTCGCAAGGAGGTAAGCGACACCCTGTGGGAGCATATGTCAGAATGGTGGACTGAGCGGATGGTCTATTTTGGGCGTTAGCGGTATCGATTTGCTCGCTAAGTTTAGCGGCGCATCTCTCATATACCATGTAACAATAGTCGTACTTGGACTGCATAACTGAAATGGTTTCCAGTGAACCTGCTTCCGAGATTATTGGTGAGCCGACCTCGTACTCTTTTTCAACCTTGTCCCACAAGGCTCGCACTTGGTGCCGACGGACCTGGCACGTATAGAGAGACGGGTCAGAACATTCTGGAGTGTTTATTTTTGCTTCAAACTGACTTAGCCGATCAGTGACAGCAATAAACTTGATTAAGGCCGCGTCTGTCATATTTTGGGCCGTTTTGGTATTAGCTCGCGTGGAAATCGGACTAGAGCTTGTGCTAATGGTTGCCTTAGTGCGTCCGACTGCAGTGGTCAGGGATGCTTCGCTTTTAGCTTTGGACGGCGGGCGACTGATTTTTATCAGTGGACTTGGCCTCAAACTAAGAGGTGCCTTTACAGTTCCCCTTGGCGTGGACGCGGATGATTCGCTTTTAGTCCGGGACGATGTTTCCCTTTCGACTCTAAGGGCTGCTGTTGGAGACGCAGAATTTGGGTATTCTGGAGGTGCTTGCGGACGGAACTGCTAATTGATGCTTTGTTTCTTCCCCTTTGCCAGTTGGCATACTAGGCGGAAGCGCTTGGGTAGGAAAACAAAGGTGCTCGTTTCTAGTAGTAGAGGTTGTGATGCTTAAAACAAAGAAACACTGGAATGCCGGTACAGGTAAATAATCGAGTTTATAATTCAATTGAGATTGCGGAAGATTTAAATAATTTTGCTTAAAATCAAAATTTATTTGATTTAATAAATTTAATTAATAAATTTATTTGACTTGGTAATTTAAAAAAAATAATATTATTTATTAAGCACGGGATATAATAATAAAGAATTCGATGCTCGTTTTCGATAATTTTATTATTATATTAGTATTTGAATACGGTAACGGCTGGTTTATTTTTACTTTTTTGTGGTACTCATAAAATACCCACTATTGTGGCTGAGTACACACCGCTGACAAATGTAGAACTTCGAAGTTAATGTGCAGTGTTTTTTTTTTCATTTACAATAAATTAGTAGTGTTATTAATCTATTAATTATGATTGTGTTTTTATTTAGTGCGTCTCGGAACAAGAATAATTGTATGGGAATGTGTGCAATTGCATAAAAAACGTGTAATTGGAGTACGGATCGGCAGCTGTAGTTTTTACATATGTGTGTGGTGTGTACTCACGCACATTCGCCGGTCGAAATTGCAATTTATTACTATAATATTGCTGTGTTATAATATTGCTGTGGATTGTGCACTAAAAAATATTATACACACATAGTACATGTGATTTGTGGATTTATTTATCGGATGTATGTACTATGTGGTTGCACAAATATATTCGTTTGCACTATGCACAATTATAAGTTAAGAGAATGAATTGGAGGTTGTGTTTATCAAATAATAAGGTTAAATATAGTGTCTATTCAAAATGCATATGGGCAATTATATTGGGATTGAATATATGTAGGGATGACCATTCGATGGTCTTCACAAGCACTTGAGTTCTTTATGTTCATATTATTTTATTTAGAGAAATTGGTGAACAAGCGTAAACTTATGATTATTGTACATTTTCCGACATGTATTTCAAAGACTACGAGCAACAGCGAAAACATCTTTTCATTGACTCTTCTAGCTTAAAACTGAGCTTCTCCTTCTTGTATTTTTATCGATAAATCTATCGTGGATTAAATATCCATAGCAGGGTTGCATATGATGAGTGATTTTATATTACCAAATGAGTATAATGCCAACATTATACTCGCCTGTTTAATTTAACTGATTGTAAGTTCGACCACTCCTAGTTCTGTTTCCAACTCCTACACTCGGCCATCCTGACTCTTCATTCGACCCGAATGACGACTCTTCTGTTAAATTAGCATTTGGCTCCCATTTTGTCATGTATTCTGCTACAGTTGTAGTTTTCCCTGGACCTTCGTGGTCGCCTACCTTTTCTACGTCATATCTACCATGGTTTTGAATCTTTACTATTTTATATGGACCAAAGAATTTAGGTTTCAATTTTAAACCAGTACCATACTGTGTTCTCTTAATGGCTACAAGTTCGTTTATTATATAATTGGACTCTTTTTTGCGATGTTTATTAAAAGATTTTCGGTTTTCCTGCTGTATTTTTGCTATATTTTGCCGCACTTCTTTACGAACTTCTTCTCTTTCGTTACTTAGCTCCTCTTTAGCAGCTTCTTCTAATAGTTCTTGCAAGTCCGATATTCTTTTAAGTTTCATCTCCACACCAGTCAACAATCTAAACGGTGAAACTTTAGTGCTTCTTGGCGGCGTACTGTTGATTGTTTGTTGAACGATATCAATATGCTTATACCAGCTACAAGGATTTTCACGACATAGTTTAGACAACATTGGTATTACGATTTTGTGGATACGTTCTACCTGGCCGTTTCCTCTTGGAACTCCTGTAGCTATCGTAAGATGCTGTATACCTTCTGTTTCACAATACTCCTTGAACAAGTTTGAAACGAAAGCTGCACCCCTATCTGATATTATGCGCTTAGGATTTCCAAACACTGCTGCCTGCCGTCTTAGTCGATCTACAACTCCTTCTGCGGTGGTATTTTTTGTTGGATAGAGCCAAACAAATTTTGAAAACGCATCGACTATCACTAGAATATAGTTATAGTTTTTACTTGTCTGTTCTATTGGACCGACATGATCCACATGGTACGTGCCTAAGTGTCTTCTTTGTCAATTGGTGCCAAAAACCCTTCTTTCTTGCCTGATTTGCTCTCAGATATTATGCATTCTACGCAACTTTTTACAATTTTTGGCACTTTTGACGATAGCTGCGGAATATAGAATGTCTTCTCGATTGCTTCTTGAGTTCGTTTCGCTGAGAAATGCCCTTGCTTGTGTGCAATTCTTATGATTTCGTCTTCCATCAGCGATGGTACAACTATAAGTTCCTTGATGGGATCCTTGTATAAAATACCATGCCTAACATAAAAATCTTCGTATGTGCTACAATCCAAAACAGTTAGCACCGCTCGGACCCAATCATCTCTCGCTTGTGCTTGCTGCAATCTGTGCTGCAGTGAGTCTTCAAGCATAAGACAGGATACGCGGCTTAAAGCATCAACATGCCTCATTTTGCTGCCATTTCGATGCTCAATACTGTAGTCAAAATCTTGAAGGAAGAGTGCCCAACGCGAGACTCTCAATGGAATATCTCCACGTTTTTTCATGGACAAAGCGAAAGCGTTACAGTCGGTCACAATCTTAAATTTTATGCCAAGTAAGTAAACGCGCCACTTTTTCAAGGCCTCGACTATAGCCAGCACCTCGAGCTCATAAGAATGATACTTCTCTTCTGAGGGTTTTGTTTTCCGACTTAAATATTGAATTGGATGCAACAATTGATCGTCCGAGTCTTTTTGCAAGAGTACACCACCATAACCATTCATTGAGGCGTCCGTATGCACTTCAGTCTGGGCTTTCGGATTATATAATCGCAATACTGGAGTACTAACTAATGCTGATTTTAATTGCCTGAATGCGACGAGTTGTTCTTCATCAACTTTAAATTGCACGACTTTCCGTAACAAATCGGAGAGCGGTTTGGCTATCAGCGCATAGTCTTCTACAAAGCGCCTAAAGTACGATGTTAATCCGAGAAAACGCTGCAAACTCTTTCGGTCATGCGGTATAGGAAAATTTTGAACTGCCTTGGAGGGAATTATAAGATCATCCATATAAGTTACGACTGTACCATCCTGTACCAGATCTACAAGAATTGCATGAATGAATCTGGAAAATACAGCTGGGGAGTTCGATATTCCAAAAGGGACGAACAGGAATTCATATTGCCCTGCACTTGTTACAAATGATGTAAATTTTCTCGAATTTGGCTCAATTGGAACATGAAAAAATTCGTTTGCGAGATCAAGTGTAGTAAACACACTTTGGCCCTGCAATCTCTCAATCACATCGTCTATTAAGGGCATTGGAAAATTGTCCCTCGCGATCTTTTCGTTTAAACGCCTGTAGTCACAGCACAATCTTTTGGTACCATCTTTTTTCGGAACGAGGACAACAGGAGATGCATACTCCGATGTACTTGGCTGTATGATCTTTTCTTCTAGCCAAGTTTTGATTTGCGAATCGACAATAGACTTGTCCGCATGTGATATGCGCCTTGGGCGTTCGAAAACTGGACGCTCATCATTTAACAAAATTTTCATTTCAATTGGACATTTCTTCTTCATTTCAGGTGAATAGTTTTTAATTATTGCTTGAACTGCGTCTGCAACAGGTTTTTCTAAGTGATGTAGATCGATCTCAGCCTCCTGATTTTCTGCAAAAAAACATACATCTTTGAATTTTTGTAAAAGCTCTATGTCTGGCTTCTTATTTTCGACAGTATCTTCTGTTATTGTTGATGTCTTGTCAATTACTCTCTCGTTTGCATTGTCCTTCACTTTGGGTCGAAATTCTACAAAATTTTCCGATACTATTAAGTCCGCTTGCTTCAATACGCTGTTTCCTATTACAGCTGAGTATTGGATGTCGTCTCTGCTCGTAACATGAAAGGTTATATCCAGTAAGATACCATCAACTTCGACTTGAGTGACAAAGCTTCCCAGTGTATTTAGCTCACTATTACGGATACCAACAAGACACTGTTTTTCATTATTCAGTTCAACTTTTCCTAGCTCTTTAAGGATATCATCGCGTATCAGACAGAGGTCACAGCCTGTATCGATTAATGCAGAGAAGCATATGTTCTTACAAGACAACTCCTTAAAAATGCATTTTCCACTACTGTTGGCCTTGTTTATCATCGTGTTCGCATTTTTGCCTTCTTTCTTCTCCACTGCACTGCCCTGGTTGAGCACACTTGTAACATTTTATTGGCTGTCTACATTCTCTGGCTAGATGTGATGGATCGCCGCATTTGAAACATTTCTTAATTCGTTCTTTATTCAAGTCAGGTTTCTTTTCTTCGGTATCGTTATACATCCTACCCGTATTAGACGCTTGAGGGTGACTACTACGGATTTTCTCATATACCTTGATTTGTTCTTTTAGTTGCTGCAGAGTCTTGGCCTGATACAGATTACTTTTGTTACTCCTCGAGTCAGGTATTCCCTCAATAAAATATTCTATCAGGCTTGAGTCATCCAGGTTAAGAGGTCCGCCAATTTCCATAAGGCTATACAGATATTCTATATAATCTTCACCTTGACGCTTACGCCTATTCCGCAACATGCGGTGGACGTCTATTGATGAAACTACCGTCCCAAATTCTTCCAATAGCGCTTGCTTTAAAGATATCCAATCTGAAATTCCATGCTGACTGCGCACGAATAATTTTGCTGCACCTTTTAGTAATTGCTTTGAGTAAATAAATTTCTGAAGGTCGTTCCACTGCACTGCCAAAGCGGTTTCTTCAAATTCATGAACCCATTTTTCAATAGCTGGTTGATTTGACCCATTGAATTGCGAGAGTGAATCTTCAATGTCGCGTAATGTAAACATTGTTCGGACTATCTGCATTGGTGAGCTTTGACGAGTCTGAGCCGACCCAGCATCGTCATACTCAGATTCATTATCGTCAACCTGCAACCCATAATATTCTAAAAGTCGGTCTTGCAAAGTTTGCTTTCTACCTGTTGTTACCAAACTAAGTGCCGATAACTTTTCTTTTAATGCGTTAACTCTTAACGCCAAAATTTCGTCTCTGTTCATTTTGTTATCGTCGTTGCTCGCTTTTCACAATGCTTAAAATTGAATCTTACAAATAAACAATTCAATGTACTTAACTTAATGGTATAAGTAATTAAACTCTTATGAATCAAATTTTAGTTTTTTTTTTTTCAGCAACTTTAGAAATTATTAAATTATTATATTCGTCTGTCTTAACTTATACTTTTACTTTGTGTTTGCTTACACTTAATTTCTTCTTTGTTATAATTTGATTCTTTGAAAATTTTTTACTGATTTAACACTCTTTACTCAACAACTAGTTAATTATTTTCATATAATGACGAAATAACATACTCTGTTGTTGATCTGTAACTTGATATACCCTGTGATCATCGTTGTCGTGTTGAAGCACCTTCCAGTCACACGCTCTTTTATTGAAAGATTCCGCGCTCTTCGCTCTTCGCCTCTTTGATCTGCAACTTCTTATTTCATCACGAAGTGAAAATTTTGCGCTATCCAGCCTTTGCTACGCAGAATTTAAAACATCGCCTTCTCGCTTGCGCTTATCGACCACTGTCACGCAATACACGACTGTTTGTCGTCTTATTTCATCACGAAGTGAAAATTTTGCGCTATCCAGCCTTTGCTACGCAGAATTTAAAACATCGCCTTCTCGCTTGCGCTTATCGACCACTGTCACGCAATACACGACTGTTTGTCGTCTTATTTCATCACGAAGTGAAAATTTTGCGCTATCCAGCCTTTGCTACGCAGAATTTAAAACATCGCCTTCTCGCTTGCGCTTATCGACCACTGTCACGCAATACACGACTGTTTGTCTCGCTCTTACTAGAGCTCTCTAGGCATACTTCGCCGCTGTCGCCATTAATCCTAGACGATTCTTGACTTCCATTTCCATTTCCATTTTTTCCAGGGCATTCGAATTTTAATGAATTTTCATGCACCCGCTTCGTTTTATGCTCCGATTAATAATCTTGCATACGTTTGTACTCGTTAATCAATTTACGAATTTCGCAATTTCTGTCTATCCCACTTCTGACACCAAATTTGTAGGGATGACCATTCGATGGTCTTCACAAGCACTTGAGTTCTTTATGTTCATATTATTTTATTTAGAGAAATTGGTGAACAAGCGTAAACTTATGATTATTGTACATTTTCCGACATGTATTTCAAAGAAAACGAGCAACAGCGAACACATCTTTTCATTGACTCTTCTAGCTTAAAACTGAGCTTCTCCTTCTTGTATTTTTATCGATAAATCTATCGTGGATTAAATATCCATAGCAGGGTTGCATATGATAAGTGATTTTATATTACCAAATGAGTATAATGCCAACATTATACTCGCCTGTTTAATTTAACTGATTGTAAGTTCGACCACTCCTAGTTCTGTTTCCAACTCCTACATATATGTATGTTTGTATGTATGTATGTACAATACGTGCTGGTGAACCTGGTGTATGTTTGTGTGTCGGACTATGAACATGAATTAACAATATTAATTAGGAACAATATTGTGAAGCAACTTGTCGGATTAAGTGCGGACCCGTAATTAAAAAAAAAAATTTTTTTTATAGTTTTGAAAGTGCCCTTTTGTAGTTGGAAGTAACTAACACAAAATTTAACTAAACTGTTTTTAGTTTTGTGGTCGGATAATTTATATATATTCAGAAAATTGCCAATCAGGCGATCGGTTTATGTATAATCCGGCTCGAAGGACCAATGTTTGTGGGGGGGCGTCAGATAAATAATCCTTGATTATTGTTGTTGGTGAAAAAAAGCACTTTATTAGAAGTTTCTGCTGCATGTAACAAACTCTGCTGGTTAAGTGATTTTAAATATTTTTGGTTGGAGTAATGGAGGTGGAAAGACCACAAGGAGAGTGCTGAGCGCATTTGGGATCGACTTAGTGAGTGAGTATCTCTCAGTGAGTGACTCGCTCACACTGAGTGACGCTCAGTCAATGCTGTGCTCACACTAGCACTGAACTGGCATGAACAATTATCGAACGACGGTTCTTCTTCGGACACGAGATTACTTTCATTAGAAATATGATAGATCATTACCCTTGATAACCTTTTTTGTATAATCTGGCTGAGTTAGTTCGATGTTTGCAATCAAGTGTGATTTTAAGTTTTCAAACGCAGAGATTGCTTCTTCGTCTAGAGATATTTCTGTTTTTGTGGACATATGTTTTGAAACCATACCGTTATGTCCCTGTAACAATTTAGTGAGTGGTTTTGCTATAGTCGCGTAGTTTTTTACAAACTTCCTGTAGTAGCCTGTTAAACCAAGAAAACCTCGTAATTCCCTTAAATTATTAGGAGGAGGGTATTTCATGATTGATTCTATTTTTTTCGGATTAGTTTTAATGATATTGTATTATACTATGTATCCTAAAAATTATATTTCTTTTCTAAAGAGTTTTGATTTTTCCAAGGATATTTTCATGTTTGCTTTGAATAGAATTTTAATGATTTCTTGTAAATCATCAAAATGTTGTTCCGGGGTATTTGAAAAAACTATTATGTCGTCCATATAAAAGTGACAAGTTTTTCCGATTTTTTCACGTAATATATTGTCCATTGCTCTCTGAAAGATGCTTGGCGCGTTCGCAAGCCCAAATGGCAAACGAAGAAATTCATATTTTCCATTGTTAATGGAAAAAGCTGTTTTTTCGATGTCTTCTTCTTTCATTAGAATCTGATGAAATCCCGATTCTAAGTCAATTGTCGAAAACATTTTGGCTTTGCCTAAGTTGGATAGACTGACTGAACGATCAGGCATTGGATACCTATCAGGGATTGTATCGTTATTCAGTTTCTTAAAATATATTTCCAATCGATTCTTAGGCGTTCCATCTTCATTAAAACCTTTTTTCCCTACTACCCATACCGGGGCATTATAAGGACTTCTGCTGGGCCTTGTTATATTTTCATTTAACACTCTGTTTATTTCTTGACTAACAAAATAGTTAACTGAATGAGGATAAGGATATGGTTTACTATAAATTTCCTTTTCGTTTAATGTTCATATCTCTCTTCTAATATCTGTTCTAAAAGGGAGACATGTTTGAATCTGAGAATGCTTTGTTTCTATTTGTTGAAAGACTTGTTGCTCAAGGACATTCAAATTATCCACTTCATTAATGGAATGATTTATTTTGCATAAAGAAGAACTTGTTGTAGAGGATACCGACATCTTTCGACGTCTGCTCTTTTTGAGTTTTAATTTTTTTAGCTTTCCTTCATTAAGAATATCGTCAACTTTAGTTTTTTCGATACTTGGGTTATTAACGTCACTTAAAGACGATTATTCTGTATCGGATACATTAAGTAAAGAAAATGATTTACATTTCCCACTTTGGTAGTTCAAATACGAAGCAACGTTATAGGTTTTGTCTGAACTTTTTAAATGGCCACCCGTTTCTTGGACATGTTTTGTAAAATTAATATTTTCCTTTTTGTTATTATAAAACAAAGTTTCCTTTGACAAGTCGATTACTGCCTTAATCTCCTTCAGTAGATTATAACCGGCTAATAGATCTGCGTCTAGATTATTAATTTCATAAAATCTGTGGCGTTTGCCAAATATGTTTATGTTCTCTCTTCTTCTAAAAAATGGTCTTCCTCGAGGTTATTGCTATGTATGAGTTTGTTAGGTTGCTGAACCGAAGGGGGAGCGTATTCCCGTTTCTTTTTCGATTTTGGGGATAGGGATAAGGTGTATTCTCCGGTGGAGGTTGACGAGTCTTGTTGCTTTGCGCAAAAATTTGCTTTTGTCGAACTTGATTGAACCTTAAGTGATTGTCATATCTTTTATTAGGATGTTTTGGGGATTCAGCTTTCTTTGGGGATTGAGCTTTTGCCAAAGAATAAATCTTCTGATAAAGAACCGTTAAGACCTGTGATGAAAATTCCTAAGCGTTGTCTCTGTTTTTCTTATTCATTTCCGTAATGATGTGGGCTTTGACAACATGACATAGAGAGTGTTCTCATGTGAGAGTGATTGACGTGTTTTACTTGTGCTCCAAGATTTTTATATATTTTTGCGCTTTTATCCTGCTTTTTATTTCAAAATTTTGCATTTTTCGGTGCTTTATTTAAGAAGCTTTAATAAACTGTGCAAAGTGTTATCTGTTGTGCAGCGTAAGTCTGTTAATTATTACATTTTATAAAACGCGGCATCAGTTCCGTGTTGTTGTTATTGCCTGTTTTGATTCTTTTGCTTTGGTGCTCCCCTGTGCATACACTTGTTTGTGCGTGTGTTCGCTGCATACTTTCTGCTTGTGCATCGCGCTCTCGCAAACTTTTTCTATTGCTTTTTGCTCCAAACAATTTGTTTGTGTATTTACTTGCTCTATCTTGTGCACCGTTTTCGTTTTGCTCTGTGCTCTCGCAATTTTGCATACGCATTAAATAATTATGTTGTGCTGTAAGAAACCGTGCACGTTCAAGCAGGCTGATGATTCTGCACTGCCGCATTTTGTTAATTGCTGGCTTTGTGAGAATATGATGCATGCTAAATGTGCAGGTCTCACTGGGCGTGATTGCGACAAGATCGCTGCTATTGCCAAGAAGGGCTGTGGTGGCTTGCGTTGGTCGTGCCCAGAATGCATCGACAAGCAAATTGATTTCTCTAGAATGTATAATTCTGTGAGAAGTCAATTCTTAAAATTAAATAATGTGGCTAAGCAGCTCTCGAGTAATTTTGACTCGAGTTTCGAGTTGCTTGGCAAATATAAATTTGAGTCCCCAACCAATCGCCGGTTGGAGCCTCAACTTTTGCAATTGCCCTCTACGTCTGTTCAGACACCTACTACTTTCTTGTCCCTTCCTAGCAACTTGGAGGTATCTCCAATGTTGTCTTTATCGCCTTCTCCAAGCGACTGTCCAATTACCCCTGTTTCAACCCCTGTACTAGTCCCAGTAGAGCCCGTACCTGATCCAGTTTCACATGATATGTTCCCAATCATTTGTGATCCCAAATTTTGGCCTCCACACATGATTGTTCACGAGTTCAAGCCTAAAAAGCGTAACCAGCCTGTCACCCTTCCAGTCCCTTCAATACAGGGTACCATTTCTGCCCCAAAAAACTAGCTTCATCTTCTGACCAAATCTTTATTCATTATCAGAATGTTAGAGGTCTTATTTCAAAACTTAAAAATCTTTTCATGGCCAGCACTTCCTTCAATTCGGATATAATAGCATTTTCAGAAACATGGTTGAACTCAACCATATCTGATTTTGAGATTTTATCAAATAACTTTATTTTGTATAGAAATGATCGGCCGACTCGAGGTGGCGGGGTGTTAATTGCCGTTAAAGCCACTCTCCAGTCTGAACTTTTCTGTTTTAGTATGCCTACTGACGCTGAGATTGTCTCAGTTAAGGTGTCTTTTCCTACACGGAATGTCTATGTAACATGCTCTTATGTCCCACCTTCTTCTGATATTCAAGTTTATATGAAACATATTACTTGTATTAAAGAAGTTTCTTCACACGTGCGTGATAGTGACCTATTTATGGTGTTGGGTGATTTTAATTTGCCCAACATCTCTTGGTCATTATTTACTGCCAAAAATTATCTAGTGCCCTCAGCACACCACGATTTTATAGACTGCATGCTTGATCTTTCGTTGTTTCAAATCAATTCAATTTCTAATCATTTGATTAGAACACTTGACCTTGTATTTGTTAACGACTACCTTATTTCTAATGTGTCTAGGTCCCCTCCTTTATCTCTTCCTGAGGATGTCTATCATCCAACTTTAGAGATTGCAATGCAAAATTGTAATCCTTTCATTTCGTGCTCATCAGCCAATAAGCCCCGCTATTGCTTTCGCAAAGGAAATTATTCTTTGCTGAATCAGCTTATTTATTCAACCGATTGGTCTTTCTTATATGACTCAGTTGATATGAATACAGCTATTAATTTTTTTTACATCACCCTTAGATGTGTGTATTCCTAAGTCAATTCCTTCGACTACTTTTTCAAAACCACCCTGGTTTACTACCAGATTATCACATCTAAAAAATGTAAAATCCAAATATTTTAAAAAGTTTAAAAAGTCTGGTTCGTGTACAGACTTGGCTAAATATTCCATAGCCAAGTCGAACTTCTTTCTTCTTAATTCTCAATGCTATGAGAATTATCTAACACGTTGTAAAAGACAATTTGCCCGAAATCCGAGACAGTTTTATAATTTTGTAAACTTGAAGCGTAAATCTTCAAGTTTGCCATCTTCTTTTTTTCTTGGCTTGGATAAAGCTAGCAATGACACTGATTCTGCTAACCTCCTTGCTAATTTTTTCCAATCAACTTACTCTTCAGTCTGTCCTAATACTAATGCTTACCCTTATACTATTTCTTCCGCAAGTTATATACCTCCTCTAATTATTTCACACTCCTCTCTCCTATTAGCTATAAACTCTTTAAAGTCTTCTTACTCTCCTGGGCCGGACAATATTCCTAGTTGTCTTCTCAAGGAGTGTAGTTCTTCCCTTCTTTATCCATTGCTAAAGCTTTTTAATCTATCCCTTGAAACTTCTATCTTTCCATCTCTTTGGAAAGAATCTTATATCATTCCTCTTCACAAGAAAGGTGGGAAGTCTGATATACGAAATTACAGGGGCATTGCAAAACTGTCCGCTATTCCTAAATTATTTGAAAAAATCATCACTTCGAATTTGCAGCATTTCTGCAAATCAGTTGTTTCCCCTGTTCAACATGGATTCGTAAAGAATCGGTCAACTACGACCAATCTGCTTGAGTTTACTTCCTTGGTAAACAATGCTTTCCTTTCGAAAATGCAAACTGATGTCATTTACACTGACTTCAGTAAGGCGTTTGACTCTGGGCACCATGACATTTTACTTTTTAAACTTGACCGAATAGGTTTCCCCCTGTCTCTTCTGCTTTGGATTAATTCTTATTTAAAAGGTAGGATCCAAAGAGTAATGCTGAGGCTGACTACCTCTAACGGGTTCACGTTACTTCTGGTGTTCCTCAAGGTAGTCATCTTGGACCTTTACTCTTTACCCTTTTTATAAATGATCTCCCCTCTGATGTCAAACATTTTCTATCATACACTAATCCCCTACATCATTCTCGTCTACAAGACGATTTGAACGCTATGCAACTATGGTGTTCGGCCAATCAATTGCATCTAAACTGTTCAAAGTGTATGTTTATGACTTTTAATCGTACTACACCTTATCTTGTCAGTTATACAATCGACAATATCCCTTTGCAACGTATACTAACAGTTAAGGATCTAGGCGTAATTTTTGATTCTAAACTCTGTTTCAATCTTCACATAGATACCATCGTTAATGAGGCAAAAGGTGTACTTGGATTCATTAAACGATGGTCTAAAGAGTTTAACGATCCTTTTATAACAAAACTTCTGTACATCTCTCTTGTTCGCCCTATCCTTGAATACTGCTCTTGCATTTGGTCTCCACAGTATAACAACAGCCAGGATCGTATTGAATCTGTTCAGAAGCAATTTCTGCTTTTTGCCTTACGAGGTTTAAATTGGGACCCTAATCTTCGGTTGCCGTCCTACTCCAGCAGACTGCTTCTTCTCAACCTTCCGTCGTTAACCAACCGTAGGACAATTCTCGGTGTTGTCCTTCTACATAAGTTGATTATTGGCGACATAGATTCTCCTCTCCAACCAGAAATTATCGCCCCTTTTTACTATCTACGTGCACAACAGACTACGCTATGCACAATCCTTTTCGCGTGCTATGTAAAAATTATAATAGTTTGCATCACGTTTTCTCTACCGAACTGTCTCTACCCCTAATAAAATCGTTGCTTTCAGGATACCTTCGGGAAGTCGCTGACCATTCCCAGCTATGAGCAGGGGCATAGCTTGCCGGACAGGCTGAAAAATTTTCCCCCACCGGGTCGGTGATTTCCCATTACTTTTCTCTCTGTCCTATCTACTTAACACTCTTTATCTAACTTACATTGCTTTACTTTATTAACAATCTTCTTACTTTCATTTTTCCTATTTATTGTATTTTCTTTATTAATATAGCAAATTAAGATTATTTTAATGTTACTTGAAAACACTTTTTTCCTACTTACAACTTTCTGCTTAGATGTAGGCTCTAATAGCGTCACTGACAAAATTAGCTGTGAAAAGGGGCACAGCTGGCCGGACTGGCAAATAAAACACCTCCATCGGTCGGTGATGCTATTTATAAAATTATATCCTTTAACTAGGCTTTTAGCATAAAATTCTATTGTATAATCTATTGAATAATGAGGAAGACACTCGTTTTGTCGACCATTAATAAATAAATAAAATAAAAAAAAAAAAAAAAAAAAAATATTGTGCTGTAAGAAACCGTGCACGTTCAAGCAGGCTGATGATTCTGCACTGCCGCAATTTGTTAATTGCTGGCTGTGTGAGAATATGATGCATGCTAAATGTGCAGGTCTCACTGGGCGTGATTGCGACAAGATCGCTGCAATTGCCAAGAAGGGCTGTGCCCAGAATGCATCGACAATCAAATTGATTTTTCTAGAATGTATAATTCTGTGAGAAGTCAATTCTTAAAATTAAATAATGTGGCTAAGCAGCTCTCGAGTAATTTTGACTCGAGTTTCGAGTTGCTTGGCAAATATAAATTTGAGTCCCCAACCAATCGCCGGTTGGAGCCTCAACTTTTGCAATTGCCCTCTACGTCTGTTCAGACACCTACTACTTTCTTGTCCCTTCCTAGCAACTTGGAGGTATCTCCAATGTTGTCTTTATCGCCTTCTCCAAGCGACTGTCCAATTACCCTTGTTTCAACCCCTGTACTAGTCCCAGTAGAGCCCGTACCTGATCCCGTCCCAATTAATCAAACTGCCTCATCCCCATCAGCTCCTGGCCGTAAAGGTAGACCTGCGCGCAATCTTGCCCAGATTGTTAAAAACAATCATTGTGCCTCGTTAGCGCGCAATCTTGTCCAGATTGTTAAAAACAATCATTGTGCCTCGTTAGCTCCCCCAACTCCTGTATTACCTACAGCCCCATCAGCGCCTACTTTAACGGTAGTTGCCCCTCGTAGGCAAGTCTTTGTGTCTCGACTTTCGTCGGACACCACTTCTGAGTCATTGGCAGCCTATATTGCTAGCAAATCTTCTGCTAGCGTGTCAATAACTAAATTTAATTTCTCCACCCCTCGTGAAATATCATCATTCAAAATAAATGTTTCACATGATATGTTCCCAATCATTTGTGGTCCCAAATTTTGGCCTCCACACATGATTGTTCACGAGTTCAAGCCTAAAAAGCGTAACCAGCCTGTCACCCTTCCAGTCCCTTCAATACAGGGTACCATTTCTGCCCCAAAAAACTAGCTTCATC
The DNA here is from genome assembly GCF_003285875.2 of Drosophila novamexicana. Lineage (NCBI taxonomy): Eukaryota > Metazoa > Arthropoda > Insecta > Diptera > Drosophilidae > Drosophila > Drosophila novamexicana. The sequence goes on along the minus strand of NW_020824944.1, from coordinate 115,185 downwards.
TTCTGACCAAATCTTTATTCATTATCAGAATGTTAGAGGTCTTATTTCAAAACTTAAAAATCTTTTCATGGCCAGCACTTCCTTCAATTCGGATATAATAGCATTTTCAGAAACATGGTTGAACTCAACCATATCTGATTTTATCAAATAACTTTATTTTGTATAGAAATGATCGACATCTCTTGGTCATTATTTACTGCCAAAAATTATCTAGTGCCCTCAGCACACCACGATTTTATAGACTGCATGCTTGATCTTTCGTTGTTTCAAATCAATTCAATTTCTAATCATTTGATTAGAATACTTGACCTTGTATTTGTTAACGACTACCTTATTTCTAATGTGTCTAGGTCCCCTCCTTTATCTCTTCCTGAGGATGTCTATCATCCAACTTTAGAGATTGCAATGCTAAATTGTAATCCTTTCATTTCGTGCTCATCAGCCAATAAGCCCCGCTATTGCTTTCGCAAAGGAAATTATTCTTTGCTGAATCAGCTTATTTATTCAACCGATTGGTCTTTCTTATATGACTCAGTTGATATGAATACAGCCATTAATTTTTTTTACATCACCCTAATCTCCCTCTTAGATGTGTGTATTCCTAAGTCAATTCCTTCGACTACTTTTTCAAAACCACCCTGGTTTACTACCAGATTATCACATCAAAAAAATGTAAAATCCAAATATTTTAAAAAGTTTAAAAAGTCTGGTTCGTGTACAGACTTGGCTAAATATTCCATAGCCAAGTCGAACTTCTTTCTTCTTAATTCTCAATGCTATGAGAATTATCTAACACGTTGTAAAAGACAATTTGCCCGAAATCCGAGACAGTTTTATAATTTTGTAAACTTGAAGCGTAAATCTTCAAGTTTGCCATCTTCTTTTTTTCTTGGCTTGGATAAAGCTAGCAATGACACTGATTCTGCTAACCTCTTTGCTAATTTTTTCCAATCAACTTACTCTTCAGTCTGTCCTAATACTAATGCTTACCCTTATACTATTTCTTCCGCAAGTTATATACCTCCTCTAATTATTTCACACTCCTCTCTCCTATTAGCTATAAACTCTTTAAAGTCTTCTTACTCTCCTGGGCCGGACAATATTCCAAGTTGTCTTCTAAAGGAGTGTAGTTCTTCCCTTCTTTATCCATTGCTAAAGCTTTTTAATCTATCCCTTGAAACTTCTGTCTTTCCATCTCTTTGGGAAGAATCTTATATCATTCCTCTTCACAAGAAAGGTGGGAAGTCTGATATACGAAATTACAGGGGCATTGCAAAACTGTCCGCTATTCCTAAATTATTTGAAAAAATCATCACTACGAATTTGCAGCATTTCTGCAAATCAGTTGTTTCCCCTGTTCAACATGGATTCGTAAAGAATCGGTCAACTACGACCAATCTGCTTGAGTTTACTTCCTTGGTAAACGATGCTTTCCTTTCGAAAATGCAAACTGATGTCATTTACAATGACTTCAGTAAGGCGTTTGACTCTGTGCACCATGACATTTTACTTTTTAAACTTGACCGAATAGGTTTCCCCCTGTCTCTTCTGCTTTGGATTAATTCTTATTTAAAAGGTAGGATCCAAAGAGTAATGCTGAGGCTGACTACCTCTAAACGGGTTCACGTTACTTCTGGTGTTCCTCAAGGTAGTCATCTTGGACCTTTACTCTTTACCCTTTTTATAAATGATCTCCCCTCTGTTATATCACATGCCCGTGTACTCATGTATGCGGACGATGTCAAACTTTTTCTAATCCCCTACATCATTCTCGTCTACAAGACGATTTGAACGCTATGCAACTATGGTGTTCGGCCAATCAATTGCATCTAAACTGTTCAAAGTGTATGTTTATGACTTTTAATCGTACTACACCTTATCTTGTCAGTTATACAATCGACAATATCCCTTTGCAACGTATACTAACAGTTAAGGATCTAGGCGTAATTTTTGATTCTAAACTCTGTTTCAATCTTCACATAGATACCATCGTTAATGAGGCAAAAGGTGTACTTGGATTCATTTAACGATGGTCTAAAGAGTTTAACGATCCTTTTATAACAAAACTTCTGTACATCTCTCTTGTTCGCCCTATCCTTGAATACTGCTCTTGCATTTGGTCTCCACAGTATAACAACAGCCAGGATCGTATTGAATCTGTTCAGAAGCAATTTCTGCTTTTTGCCTTACGAGGTTTAAATTGGGACCCTAATCTTCGGTTGCTTCTTCTCAACCTTCCGTCGTTAACCAACCGTAGGACAATTCTCGGTGTTGTCCTTCTACATAAGTTGATTATTGGCGACATAGATTCTCCTTTTCTGCTAGGGCGTCTTCAATTCTCTGTTCCGGCTAGACCAACCAGAAATTATCGCCCCTTTTTACTATCTACGTGCACAACAGACTACGCTATGCACAATCCTTTTCGCGTGCTATGTAAAAATTATAATAGTTTGCATCACGTTTTCTCTACCGAACTGTCTCTACCCCTAATAAAATCGTTGCTTTCAGGCAAATAAAACACCTCCATCGGTCGGTGATGCTATTTAGAAAATTATATCCTTTAACTAGGCTTTTAGCATAAAATTCTATTGTATAATCTATTGAATAATGAGGAAGACACTCGTTTTGTCGACCATTAATAAATAAATAAAATAAAAAAAAAAAAAAAAAAAAATGTTGTGCTGTAAGAAACCGTGCACGTTCAAGCAGGCTGATGATTCTGCACTGCCGCAATTTGTTAATTGCTGGCTGTGTGAGAATATGATGCATGCTAAATGTGCAGGTCTCACTGGGCGTGATTGCGACAAGATCGCTGCAATTGCCAAGAAGGGCTGTGCCCAGAATGCATCGACAATCAAATTGATTTATCTAGAATGTATAATTCTGTGAGAAGTCAATTCTTAAAATTAAATAATGTGGCTAAGCAGCTCTCGAGTAATTTTGACTCGAGTTTCGAGTTGCTTGGCAAATATAAATTTGAGTCCCCAACCAATCGCCGGTTGGAGCCTCAACTTTTGCAATTGCCCTCTACGTCTGTTCAGACACCTACTACTTTCTTGTCCCTTCCTAGCAACTTGGAGGTATCTCCAATGTTGTCTTTATCGCCTTCTCCAAGCGACTGTCCAATTACCCCTGTTTCAACCCCTGTACTAGTCCCAGTAGAGCCCGTACCTGATCCCGTCCCAATTAATCAAACTGCCTCAGCCCCATCAGCTCCTGGCCGCAAAGGTAGACCTGCGCGCAATCTTGCCCAGATTGTTAAAAACAATCATTGTGCCTCGTTAGCTCCCCCAACTCCTGTATTACCTACAGCCCCATCAGCGCCTACTTTAACGGTAGTTGCCCCTCGTAGGCAAGTCTTTGTGTCTCGACTTTCGTCGGACACCACTTCTGAGTCATTGGCAGCCTATATTGCTAGCAAATCTTCTGCTAGCGTGTCAATAACTAAATTTAATTTCTCCACCCCTCGTGAAATATCATCATTCAAAATAAATGTTTCACATGATATGTTCCCAATCATTTATAGATCCCAAATTTTGGCCTCCACACATGATTGTTCACGAGTTCAAGCCTAAAAAGCGTAACCAGCCTGTCACCCTTCCAGTCCCTTCAATACAGGGTACCATTTCTGCCCCAAAAAACTAGCTTCATCTTCTGACCAAATCTTTATTCATTATCAGAATGTTAGAGGTCTTATTTCAAAACTTAAAAATCTTTTCATGGCCAGCACTTCCTTCAATTCGGATATAATAGCATTTTCAGAAACATGGTTGAACTCAACCATATCTGATTTTGAGATTTTATCAAACAACTTTATTTTGTATAGAAATGATCGGCCGACTCGAGGTGGCGGGGTGTTAATTGCCGTTAAAGCCACTCTCCAGTCTGAACTTTTCTGTTTTAGTATGCCTACTGACGCTGAGATTGTCTCAGTTAAGGTGTCTTTTCCTACACGGAATGTCTATGTAACATGCTCTTATGTCCCACCTTCTTCTGATATTCAATTTTATATGAAACATATTACTTGTATTAAAGAAGTTTCTTCACACGTGCGTGATAGTGACCTATTTATGGTGTTGGGTGATTTTAATTTGCCCAACATCTCTTGGTCATTATTTACTGCCAAAAATTATCTAGTGCCCTCAGCACACCACGATTTTATAGACTGCATGCTTGATCTTTCGTTGTTTCAAATCAATTCAATTTCTAATCATTTGATTAGAACACTTGACCTTGTATTTGTTAACGACTACCTTATTTCTAATGTGTCTAGGTCCCCTCCTTTATCTCTTCCTGAGGATGTCTATCATCCAACTTTAGAGATTGCAATGCAAAATTGTAATCCTTTCATTTCGTGCTCATCAGCCAATAAGCCCCGCTATTGCTTTCGCAAAGGAAATTATTCTTTGCTGAATCAGCTTATTTATTCAACCGATTGGTCTTTTTACATCACCCTAATCTCCCTCTTAGATGTGTGTATTCCTAAGTCAATTCCTTCGACTACTTTTTCAAAACCACCCTGGTTTACTACCAGATTATCACATCTAAAAAATGTAAAATCCAAATATTTTAAAAAGTTTAAAAAGTCTGGTTCGTGTACAGACTTGGCCAAATATTCCATAGCCAAGTCGAACTTCTTTCTTCTTAATTCTCAATGCTATGAGAATTATCTAACACGTTGTAAAAGACAATTTGCTCGAAATCCGAGACAGTTTTATAATTTTGTAAACTTGAAGCGTAAATCTTCAAGTTTGCCATCTTCTTTTTTTCTTGGCTTGGATAAAGCTATTAATGACACCGATTCTGCTAACCTCTTTGCTAATTTTTTCCAATCAACTTACTCTTCAGTCTGTCCTAATACTAATGCTTACCCTTATACTATTTCTTCCGCAAGTTATATACCTCCTCTAATTATTTCACACTCCTCTCTCCTATTAGCTATAAACTCTTTAAAGTCTTCTTACTCTCCTGGGCCGGACTAGTTGTCTACTCAAGGAGTGTAGTTCTTCCCTTCTTTATCCATTGCTAAAGCTTTTTAATCTATCCCTTGAAACTTCTGTCTTTCCATCTCTTTGGAAAGAATCTTATATCATTCCTCTTCACAAGAAAGGTGGGAAGTCTGATATACGAAATTACAGGGGCATTTCAAAACTGTCCGCTATTCCTAAATTATTTGAAAAAATCATCACTTCGAATTTGCAGCATTTCTGCAAATCAGTTGTTTCCCCTGTTCAACATGGATTCGTAAAGAATCGGTCAACTACGACCAATCTGCTTGAGTTTACTTCCTTGGTAAACGATGCTTTCCTTTCGAAAATGCAAACTAATGTCATTTACACTGACTTCAGTAAGGCGTTTGACTCTGTGCACCATGACATTTTACTTTTTAAACTTGACCGAATAGGTTTCCCCCTGCCTCTTCTGCTTTGGATTAATTCTTATTTAAAAGGTAGGATCCAAAGAGTAATGCTGAGGCTGACTACCTCTAAATGGGTTCACGTTACTTCTGGTGTTCCTCAAGGTAGTCATCTTGGACCTTTACTCTTTACCCTTTTTATAAATGATCTCCCCTCTGTTATATCACATGCCCGTGTACTCATGTATGCGGACGATGTCTAACTTTTTCTATCATACACTAATCCCCTACATCATTCTCGTCTACAAGACGATTTGAGCGCTATGCAACTATGGTGTTCGGCCAATCAATTGCATCTAAACTGTTCAAAGTGTATGTTTATGACTTTTAATCGTACTACACCTTATCTTGTCAGTTATACAATCGACAATATCCCTTTGCAACGTATACTAACAGTTAAGGATCTAGGCGTAATTTTTGATTCTAAACTCTGTTTCAATCTTCACATAGATACCATCGTTAATGAGGCAAAGGGTGTACTTGGATTCATTAAACGATGGTCTAAAGAGTTTAACGATCCTTTTATAACAAAACTTCTGTACATCTCTCTTGTTCGCCCTATCCTTGAATACTGCTCTTGCATTTGGTCTCCACAGTATAACAACAGCCAGGATCGTATTGAATCTGTTCAGAAGCAATTTCTGCTTTTTGCCTTACGAGGTTTAAATTGGGACCCTAATCTTCGGTCGCTTCTTCTCAACCTTCCGTCGTTAACCAACCGTAGGACAATTCTCGGTGTTGTCCTTCTACATAAGTTGATTATTGGCGACATAGATTCTCCTTTTCTGCTAGGGCGTCTTCAATTCTCTGTTCCGGCTAGACCAACCAGAAATTATCGCCCCTTTTTACTATCTACGTGCACAACAGACTACGCTATGCACAATCCTTTTCGCGTGCTATGTAAAAATTATAATAGTTTGCATCACGTTTTCTCTACCGAACTGTCTCTACCCCTAATAAAATCGTTGCTTTCAGGATACCTTCGGGAAGTCGCTGACCATTCCCAGCTATGAGCAGGGGCATAGCTTGCCGGACAGGCTGAAAAATTTTCCCCCACCGGGTCGGTGATTTCCCATTACTTTTCTCTCTGTCCTATCTACTTAACACTCTTTATCTAACTTACATTGCTTTACTTTATTAACAATCTTCTTACTTTCATTTTCCTATTTATTGTATTTTCTTTATTAATATAGCAAATTAAGATTATTTTAATGTTAACACTTTTTTCCTACTTACAACCTTCTGCTTAGATGTAGGCTCTAATAGCGTCACTGACAAAATTAGCTGTGAAAAGGGGCACAGCTGGCCGGACTGGCAAATAAAACACCTCCATCGGTCGGTGATGCTATTTAGAAAATTATATCCTTTAACTAGGCTTTTAGCATAAAATTCTATTGTATAATCTATTGAATAATGAGGAAGACACTCGTTTTGTCGACCATTAATAAATAAATAAAATAAAAAAAAAAAAAAAAAAAAAAAAATGTTGTGCTGTAAGAAACCGTGCACGTTCAAGCAGGCTGATGATTCTGCACTGCCGCAATTTGTTAATTGCTGGCTGTGTGAGAATATGATGCATGCTAAATGTGCAGGTCTCACTGGGCGTGATTGCGACAAGATCGCTGCAATTGCCAAGAAGGGCTGTGCCCAGAATGCATCGACAATCAAATTGATTTTTCTAGAATGTATAATTCTGTGAGAAGTCAATTCTTAAAATTAAATAATGTGGCTAAGCAGCTCTCGAGTAATTTTGACTCGAGTTTCGAGTTGCTTGGCAAATATAAATTTGAGTCCCCAACCAATCGCCGGTTGGAGCCTCAACTTTTGCAATTGCCCTCTACGTCTGTTCAGATACCTACTACTTTCTTGTCCCTTCCTAGCAACTTGGAGGTATCTCCAATGTTGTCTTTATCGCCTTCTCCAAGCGACTTTCCAATTACCCCTGTTTCAACCCCTGTACTAGTCCCAGTAGAGCCCGTACCTGATCCCGTCCCAATTAATCAAACTGCCTCAGCCCCATCAGCTCCTGGCCGCAAAGGTAGACCTGCGCGCAATCTTGCCCAGATTGTTAAAAACAATCATTGTGCCTCGTTAGCTCCCCCAACTCCTGTATTACCTACAGCCCCATCAGCGCCTACTTTAACGGTAGTTGCCCCTCGTAGGCAAGTCTTTGTGTCTCGACTTTCGTCGGACACCACTTCTGAGTCATTGGCAGCCTATATTGCTAGCAAATCTTCTGCTAGCGTGTCAATAACTAAATTTAATTTCTCCACCCCTCGTGAAATATCATCATTCAAAATAAATGTTTCACATGATATGTTCCCAATCATTTGTGATCCCAAATTTTGGCCTCCACACATGATTGTTCACGAGTTCAAGCCTAAAAAGCGTAACCAGCCTGTCACCCTTCCAGTCCCTTCAATACAGGGTACCATTTCTGCCCCAAAAAACTAGCTTCATCTTCTGACCAAATCTTTATTCATTATCAGAATGTTAGAGGTCTTATTTCAAAACTTAAAAATCTTTTCATGGCCAGCACTTCCTTCAATTCGGATATAATAGCATTTTCAGAAACATTGTTGAACTCAACCATATCTGATTTTGAGATTTTATCAAATAACTTTATTTTGTATAGAAATGATCGACATCTCTTGGTCATTATTTACTGCCAAAAATTATCTAGTGCCCTCAGCACACCACGATTTTATAGACTGCATGCTTGATCTTTCGTTGTTTCAAATCAATTCAATTTCTAATCATTTGATTAGAATACTTGACCTTGTATTTGTTAACGACTACCTTATTTCTAATGTGTCTAGGTCCCCTCCTTTATCTCTTCCTGAGGATGTCTATCATCCAACTTTAGAGATTGCAATGCTAAATTGTAATCCTTTCATTTCGTGCTCATCAGCCAATAAGCCCCGCTATTGCTTTCGCAAAGGAAATTATTCTTTGCTGAATCAGCTTATTTATTCAACCGATTGGTCTTTCTTATATGACTCAGTTGATATGAATACAGCCATTAATTTTTTTTACATCACCCTAATCTCCCTCTTAGATGTGTGTATTCCTAAGTCAATTCCTTCGACTACTTTTTCAAAACCACCCTGGTTTACTACCAGATTATCACATCTAAAAAATGTAAAATCCAAATATTTTAAAAAGTTTAAAAAGTCTGGTTCGTGTACAGACTTGGCTAAATATTCCATAGCCAAGTCGAACTTCTTTCTTCTTAATTCTCAATGCTATGAGAATTATCTAACACGTTGTAAAAGACAATTTGCCCGAAATCCGAGACAGTTTTATAATTTTGTAAACTTGAAGCGTAAATCTTCAAGTTTGCCATCTTCTTTTTTTCTTGGCTTGGATAAAGCTAGCAATGACACTGATTCTGCTAACCTCTTTGCTAATTTTTTCCAATCAACTTACTCTTCAGTCTGTCCTAATACTAATGCTTACCCTTATACTATTTCTTCCGCAAGTTATATACCTCCTCTAATTATTTCACACTCCTCTCTCCTATTAGCTATAAACTCTTTAAAGTCTTCTTACTCTCCTGGGCCGGACAATATTCCTAGTTGTCTACTCAAGGAGTGTAGTTCTTCCCTTCTTTATCCATTGCTAAAGCTTTTTAATCTATCCCTTGAAACTTCTGTCTTTCCATCTCTTTGGAAAGAATCTTATATCATTCCTCTTCACAAGAAAGGTGGGAAGTCTGATATACGAAATTACAGGGGCATTGCAAAACTGTCCGCTATTCCTAAATTATTTGAAAAAATCATCACTTCGAATTTGCAGCATTTCTGCAAATCAGTTGTTTCCCCTGTTCAACATGGATTCGTAAAGAATCGGTCAACTACGACCAATCTGCTTGAGTTTACTTCCTTGGTAAACGATGCTTTCCTTTCGAAAATGCAAACTGATGTCATTTACACTGACTTCAGTAAGGCGTTTGACTCTGTGCACCATGACATTTTGCTTTTTAACTTGACCGAATAGGTTTCCCCCTGTCTCTTCTGCTTTGGATTAATTCTTATTTAAAAGGTAGGATCCAAAGAGTAATGCTGAGGCTGACTACCTCTAAACGGGTTCACGTTACTTCTGGTGTTCCTCAAGGTAGTCATCTTGGACCTTTACTCTTTACCCTTTTTATAAATGATCTCCCCTCTGTTATATCACATGCCCGTGTACTCATGTATGCGGACGATGTCAAACTTTTTCTATCATACACTAATCCCTACATCATTCTCGTCTACAAGACGATTTGAACGCTATGCAACTATGGTGTTCGGCCAATCAATTGCATCTAAACTGTTCAAAGTGTATGTTTATGACTTTTAATCGTACTACACCTTATCTTGTCAATTATACAATCGACAATATCCCTTTGCAACGTATACTAACAGTTAAGGATCTAGGCGTAATTTTTGATTCTAAACTCTGTTTCAATCTTCACATAGATACCATCGTTAATGAGGCAAAAGGTGTACTTGGATTCATTAAACGATGGTCTAAAGAGTTTAACGATCCTTATATAACAAAACTTCTGTACATCTCTCTTGTTCGCCCTATCCTTGAATACTGCTCTTGCATTTGGTCTCCACAGTATAACAACAGCCAGGATCGTATTGAATCTGTTCAGAAGCAATTTTGCCTTACGAGGTTTAAATTGGGACCCTAATCTTCGGTTGCCGTCCTACTCCAGCAGACTGCTTCTTCTCAACCTTCCGTCGTTAACCAACTGAAGGACAATTCTCGGTGTTGTCCTTCTACATAAGTTGATTATTGGCGACATAGATTCCCCTTTTCTGCTAGGGCGTCTTCAATTCTCTGTTCCGGCTAGACCAACCAGAAATTATCGCCCCTTTGTACTATCTACGTGCACAACAGACTACGCTATGCACAATCCTTTTCGCGTGCTATGTAAAAATTATAATAGTTTGCATCACGTTTTCTCTACCGAACTGTCTCTACCCCTAATAAAATCGTTGCTTTCAGGATACCTTCGGGAAGTCGCTGACCATTCCCAGCTATGAGCAGGGGCATAGCTTGCCGGACAGGCTGAAAAATTTTCCCCCACCGGGTCGGTGATTTCCCATTACTTTTCTCTCTGTCCTATCTACTTAACACTCTTTATCTAACTTACATTGCTTTACTTTATTAACAATCTTCTTACTTTCATTTTTCCTATTTATTGTATTTTCTTGATTAATATAGCAAATTAAGATTATTTTAATGTTACTTGAGAACACTTTTTTCCTACTTACAACCTTCTGCTAAGATGTAGGCTCTAATAGCGTCACTGACAAAATTAGCTGTGAAAAGGGGCACAGCTGGCCGGACTGGCAAATAAAACACCTCCATCGGTTGGTGAAGCTATTTAGAAAATTGTATCCTTTAACTAGGCTTTTAGCATAAAACTCTATTGTATAATATATTGAATAATGAGGAAGACACTCGTTTTGTCGACCATTAATAAATAAATAAATAAAAAAAAATACAAAAAAATTACAAGTATAGCTTCAAAATTAAGAACGGTACCGTGATGTCAAGGTGTCATTAGCTTTACCTGTTATTTTATTTCTTAATATTGTTAAAGCACCTACGTACTTTCTACTTCCTTCTTTATACATTCGCATGGCACAGCAAGCGGCTTCGCGCCAGCTAACATATGCATTATAGCTGCCTGAGAATTCTGGTATGAACTTGATAATATCAAAAGATTCATCGCAACGAATAAGGTCATTTATTTTAGTAATCTTATATTCTTGTTCATTATTAGATGAGAGAGTGATTTGTAACTTCAATTCTCCAATTTGCTCTTGAAGCGCTCTGGTCTGAGTTGCAATCAACTGAGCTACCAAATCAGCTGTCAAGTTATTATTGTCATTTTTAAATTTTGAAAATCTTCAATTAAACTTTCTATATGGTTATCCAATTTATAACACTTATTATTCAAGCAAATGCTTACAAAAATTTTAACTCTAATTACTTAAGTAAAAGAAAATTTATTTTTAAAGTAAATGATGATGGCTCACGTAAAAGGTATTTCTTTATGGGTGATTATAGATACATATGTCGTTCAAGTCTTCCTCCTTCCTTCCTTCCTTCTGGGTTTTAGGGTTTTCTTTTTATTGGGGTCTCAGGTTGATTTTTTTTATTTTTATATGAAAAAATTTTTGTTGGCGAAAATATTTTTTTCGCTTCTTTGATCGATTAATTTATTGGAATGTTTTCATTTAACTTGAATGGGAAAATTTGATTTCACTTTTAAGTCTTGTCAACAATCTATACTTCCACTCGATATTTTCGTTTTTCGCACTCGATATTTTCGTTCTTAGAAAATTTTTAATGCTCTTTTGAGACAATCTTCGAATCACTAAGGATTTGTTTCTTTTAATTATCCTTTTTTGTGTTTATAATCGCGACCCCACGTTGGGCGCCAATTAAACAATTAGTGGCTACTAATTGGAAAAAAATATGCTTTTAAGTGGGAGGCTGAAGCCTTCCGATTTATTTGAACCCAAGATTAGAACTAGAGTACAATTGAGAACTTATGCTGCAAGTCAGCTATGGTTATGATAAAGCTTATTTTCTTAAAGCTCAAAAGCTCGCGGTGATCTTATGCTGCGAATCAACTGTGTTTATGCTAAAGCTTCTTTCCTTAAAGTTTAAAAGCTCGCGGGTGTGGCTTGCGTAAGCAAGACGCTTTGAGTCATGTTTACGTTAGCAATTGCGTACTAGAGACTGGGTCTTTGGTTTACGTTATAAATTGCGCATGAGAGCGCATGAGAATATGAATCTTTATGTTAAGTGGTTGCGCTGTTATGTTTATGTTAGAGCCGGGAATCTGGATATTTATGTTAGCAGAGCTGCAGCTGTGCGTTAAGTGGTCGTACTGATTGAAACGGGTCTAATAAGTCTGAAAAGGCTAAGTAATTGGGATAGCGACTTATACTGAAATGTTTATGATTGCAATAAGAATTGCCTTGCGGGCTGGGTGATAACTTGCACACAAAACACAAACATACATATGTACGCATTACTTTGTCCGCTTTGAAAATATTTTTGTTTTTGGTGGAAAAGTAATTTCGTCATGAATGTGTGTATGTGTAAGCATTATAAGAGACATGTCCGACTGTATGTATGTACATATGTATGTGTACATATATGTGAACAAAATGTTTGTTATGCAATTAAAAAATTAAATTTTTACATTTATCATAGTTTGAAATACATGATGAAATCCATGCCATAAAATTTATGGAAACCATTAGACTCGACACAAGAAGTTGTTTATCGGGGGTCTTAAACAAGATATGAAATCTATATCCACCATTTGAACATTAATTTTAACATATCATAAATTATTTTTTCCTTTCAGATTTTGTATATTAAGGTACAATTTGTGAACAACTAATATTAAATAAAAACGAGAAAGAAATGCTATCTTCGGCACACCGAAGATCTACTACCCTTGCAGACCCAACCTTTTCATAATGTTCATAGTGTTTTGCCCGTTTGGTCAATATATCGTGAAAAACAAAAAATTTCTCCATACAACAACTGAATTTTTGATCGTTCCTATCGCAGCTATCTGATATAGTGGTCCGATCTTAATAGGATTTTGCGTATATATGAGCAGTATAGTAAAACTAATAAATGCCGAGTTTGGTCAAGTACCGGGAAAAGAGTAAATTCCGAATTTGGTTAAGACAACTTGATAACCAAAAAATTAAGAGATTCTAGTCGGGAGCTCCCGACTAGGGGATACCCTGAACCCTCTTATTCCAACACCAAATAAATTAATAAAAAAAAGTTCCCTTGGCAGGGCTCGAATTTGCAACTGACCGCATTACTTACTGTCGACTCTACTCAACAGCCACACCAGCAAAAAAAAAAATAATAATAATACTTTCCCCGGTAGGGCTCGAACTTGCGATAGACCGCACCACTTGCTATGTCTCTACTCAGCAGCCACACTAACAATTAAGTACTTATGATAAAAAAAGGAACTAAAATAACATTACAAAAAAAAGATGCAATTACCATGCTATTGGAATGCGAAGCAGACGCGCATGAATGTGTGTGTGTACATGTATACAGAAATTCTTAAAGCTGCTGCCCCATTCAATTGCGCAGTTGCATATAACTTTGGTTTTTCTTATTATCTTTATGAAATTTTCTACAGTATATCTTATTGTACCATTGAATATTTGTGTATTCTGAGAAAATCAATTCCATTTAAATTGTGGTTTAAATTGGTTGGCAATAAAAGTTGGGTTATTAACTTGATTTATAGCTCTATGGTGGTAGCGGGGAGGTGGCAATAGGTATGAAATGAAAGATACTTGAAATATCTATAATATTCTAGAAGCAACATATCATGTTTCGTGGCTCTAGCTCTTATTATTTACCCAATTGCGCGGGAACTAGGAGCATCTACATCTAAAATTTCAAGTCTCTAGCTCTTATAGGTTCTGAGATCCTTGCGTTCATACATACGGACGGACGGACGAACGGACAGACAGACGGACATGGCTAGATCGCCTCGGCTATTGATGCTGATCAAGAATATATATACTTTATGGGGTCGGAGACGCTTCCTTCTGCCTGTTACATACATTTGGATTTTGCACAAATACAATATACCCTTTTACCCATTTTTAATGGGTTCAGGGTATAAAAAGGTTTTTAATCAAAAACCTGGATTTCGACCGATTGCTCTTATGGCAGATATATATATGGCAGAATTTTGAATATATAAAAGGAGCAAAGTTACACTAATAAATGCCGAGTTTAAGCAATATATCGTGAAAACTAAAAATTTGTCCATACAACATAATTTTCCACCGGTCGTTCCTATGACAGCTAGTGGTCCGATCTTAATAGAACTTTGCATATATATGAGCAGCATAGTAAAACTAATAAATGTCGAGGATAGTCAAGATTTCCTGAAAAACAATTTTTTTCATACAACAACTTAATTTTCGACCGATCGTTCCTATGGCAGCTATTTGATATAGTGGTCCAATCTTAATAGGATTTTACGTATACATGGGGAGTGTAGTAAAACTAAGAAATGCCGAGTTTGGTCAAGATATCTTGATAAACAAAATGTTTTTTCATACAATAATTTAAATTTCGACCGATCGTTTCATTAAGATAGCTTTAATACTGATAAGACTAGTTCGCATAGAAACAGACAGACGTACAGACGGTAAGACGGTCAACCCGTCAGACCGACAGACGGACATGGCTATATCGACTCGGCTGTTGATGCTGATCAAGAATAAATACACTTTGTGGGGTCGGAGAAGTCTCCTTCTATGCGTTACACCTGTCACGACCAAATTAAAATAACCTCTGCAAGGATATAATAAGAAAAAAAAACTTTAGTTTTAATTTTAGTATGGGAGTTCTTGGTTCATGACTGATTCAGGCTTCTACCAAGTTTAAGGTATACTTGAAAATCTTGTTTTAAGACTAAATTGATCTATATTAAAGACCAATATGTGATTAATTCAAGTATTTTGGGTCATAAATTTAGTATGGTTTAAGTTCGTGAGCTCTTGAATCGAGAAGTATACAAGCTTATTTTAAGCTCAAACTGGGATTGTATTCAGAACATATTGGTCTTATATTAATAATCAATAAAACTTGATTTAATACCATTCCGACCTTGAATTAAGCGCAATAAGGCTGAAAAACATAACAATCAATGGTAGAGTCAAGAATTTTCTTACTTAAAAATTAATACTTGAGATAAGAATTTCATACTTGAATCGAATATTACCGGCCTTACCTTACTTTTATAACCGGGTTGAATTGATTCAAGTACGAAATTCTTGATTTTTTCTCTCTGTGTAGTGTTCTGGAAATGCCAGTATGATCTCCTTGTATGGGGTCGTCATGATATGTAAACAGTATCGCTCTTGATCTTTTTCAATTTCTATTATGGTCACCGGCTTGAGTAGCGCTACTCGTTATGATTTTAAAAAATTCAATTGAAATCAATTCAAATATCTTTTCGCCGTGTCAGCTTTAGTTTGCTGATCTCATGTGTACCGGCTTCTGTTTCAAACATTTGGAAAAACTAACCTAAGTCATGTGTTCCATTGGCGCACAGATCGCTCTTACTATAACTTTTTTTTCCACGTTTAAAGAATTATATATTATTTAATATCAGCAAGGCCACTACTTTTCGTGCTTCATCATTACAAATGTCTCATATACGTTGGGCTTAGAAGCATTGTCAAGAGTGTGCTTAGGAAAATTTAATTGATCTTCTCCTGCGCAGGAGTTTTTCTGTTTACTTTGGTGCCTGGTAGTGACTTTCAGGTCTTTAACTTGTAAATCTTTGAGTTCTTGAATGGTTATTCTTGATAACGATTCATGATAACGATAATCATGTGATTATCCTTACCCTTAAGATTCATATTCTTCTAATTCTTATCTCATTCGTGTTTTTAGCTTGGGTTAACATAGAGAATAAGTAAGCTAACGGTCTGTGATCTGTTTTTACTGTGAAATGTTTGCCATAAATGTATGGAAGAAAGTGTTTTATTGCCCAGTGGACCGAACTTTAGTATAAACGGTTGAAATATTGAAGTATTAGCGGATTTATTTGGTACTGGAATAGCTACAAGATATTTTGTTAAATAGCATATAAATGTGATTGCATATTCGTTACCATTTTTACATTTTGGTAGCGGACCTATAGTATCCACTGTCACTCTGTCGAACGCACTTATAGGTGTTTCTGTTATAGTCGGGTGCTTTTGTGTGGGTGGTTGGTTTTTGACTTTTTGCATTTAAAACATCTACGTATTTTCTTGGTTATATGACGTGTCATATTTTGCCAGTAATAGTGTCTTGTTATTATAGCTACACAGAAAGAAAAACGGCGGGCTACTGATAAGACTTTTTGCACTTGATCTTACGCCAAAATCGAGCTAAAAATTCTTGATTTAAGTATAATCCGTACTTAATTTCAGAAAGGCTCGGAAAGGTCTTAGAATAAGTACTAATATTCTTGAGTCAAGTACAAAACAGTTATTTAAAGAAATATTTGTACTTAACGTAAGCTTTAAAAAAACAAGAATAATAATAGATAATTCAAGACATAAAAATCTTGAAAAGCTGGAGAGTGCAAAAAAATTTTAGAGAGAATAGGCATGCGCTCGCTCTGTCAATTTTTTTCTAACTCTTGCTGAAGCCGACTCGTGGCATTTCAAGTGAAGAGTTCTACCAGTGTAAACGTACAAATGTACGCGGAAAAGAACGCGACAGTGCTGGACAAGAGGCATCGGGAGCTTCTTAAGTAGTTTGGTTTTGGAGCACCTGCTTTCTTATTTACAGGGTAAGTAAGTACAAATATACGTATGTATGATATATTTATATAGATAATACACATGAGTATATATACATGTATGTAGATACATATGTACCATACATATGTACATTTTTTTTTTGCAAGTGACACGGCGTAGTCTCGACGGCGGCATCTGCTATTTTTTTACTTTTTGCCGTGTTTGAGACGATTTGATTGTGTTTCTATGGACCCGACAGAGTGTGTGTATATTTGTGCAAGAAGATCGTCGTCGATTGTCATGCTTTTCTATGTGCAAGTTATCACCCAGCCCGCAAGGCAATTCTTATTGCAATCATAAACAACATTTCAGTATAAGTCGCTATCCCAATTACTTAGCCCTTTCAGACTTATTAGACTCGTTTCAATCACTACGTCCACTTAACGTCCACTTAACGCACAGCTGCAGATGTCCTAACATAAATATCCAGATTCACGGCTCTAACATAAACATAACAGCGCAACCACTTAACATAAAGATTCATATTCTCATGCGCAATTTATAACGTAAACTTAAGACCAAGTCTCTAGAACGCAATTGCTAACGTTAACATGACTCAAAGCGTCTTGCTTACGCAAGCCACCCCCGCGAGGGGGGAAAGAAGCTTTAGCATAAACACAGCTGATTCGCAGCATAAGATCACCGCGAGCTTTTGAGCTTTAAGATAATAAGCTTTATCATAACCATAGCTGACTTTCAGCATAAGTTCTCAATTGTACTCTAGTTCTAATCTTGGATTCAAATAAATCGGAAGCCTTCAGCCTCCCACTTAAAAACATATTTTTTCCAATTAGTAGCCACTAATCGGTTAATTGGCGCCCAACATGGGGCTCGCGTTTATAAACACAACAAAGGATAATTAAAAGAAACAAAATCCTAAGATGATTTTTTCACTAATCATAAACCTTTAACCAAATGAAAAATATCACGTCAACCTGAGACCCCCATAAAAAGAACCCCTAAAACCCAGAAGGAAGGAAGGAGGAAGACTTGAACGACATATGTATCTATAATCACCCATAAAGAAATACCTTTTACGTGAGCCATCATCATTTACTTTAAAAATAAATTTTCTTTTACTTAAGTAATTAGAGTTAAAATTTGTGTAAGCATTTGTTAGAATAATAAGTGTTGTAAACTGGATAACCATATAGAAAGTTTAATTGAAGATTTTCAAAATTTAAAAATGGCTAACAATAATAACTTGACAGCTGATTTGGTAGCTCAGTTGATTGCAACTCAGACCAGAGCGCTTCAAGAGCAAATTGCAGAATTGAAGTTAAAAATCACTTTCTCATCTAATAATGAACAAGAATATAAGATTACTAAAATAAATGACCTTATTCGTTGCGATTAATCTTTTGATGTTATCAAGTCCATACCAGAATTCTCAGGCAGCTATAATGCACATGTTAGTTGGCGCGAAGCCGCTTGCTGTGCCATGCGAATATATAAAGAAGGAAGTAGAAAGTACGTAGGTGCTTTAACAATATTAAGAAATAAAATAACAGGTAAAGCTAATGACACCTTGACTAATCACGGTACCGTTCTTAATTTTGAAGCTATACTTGCAAGGTTGCATTTCGCCTACAGTGATAGACGACCAATCTATATAATGGAACAGGAGTTGAGTATTTTACGACAGGGTAACTTATCCGTTCTCGAATACTACAAATTAGTTAGTAAACAAAACTACCATACGTCATGTTGTCAAAGCCCACATCATTACGGAAATGAATAAGAAAAACAGAGACAACGCTTTAAGAATTTTCATCACAGGTCTTAACGGTTCTTTATCAGAAGATTTATTCTTTGGCAAAAGCTCAATCCCCAAAGAAAGCTGAATCCCCAAAACAACCTAATAAAAGATATGACAATCACTTAAGGTTCAATCAAGTTCGACAAAAGCAAATTTTTGCGCAAAGCAACAAGACTCGTCAACCTCCACCGGAGAATACACCTTATCCGTATCCCCAAAATCGAAAAAGAAACGGGAATACGCTCCCCCTTCGGTTCAGCAACCTAACAAACTCATACGTATCAATAACCTCGAGGAAGACCATTTTTTAGAAGAAGAGAGAACATAAACATATTTGGCAAACGCCACAGATTTTATGAAATTAATAATCTAGACGCAGATCTATTAGCCGGTTATAATCTACTGAAGGAGATTAAGGCAGTAATCGACTTGTCAAAGGAAACTTTGTTTTATAATAACAAAAAGGAAAATATTAATTTTACAAAACATGTCCAAGAAACGGGTGGCCATTTAAAAAGTTCAGACGAAACCTATAACGTTGCTTCGTATTTGAACTACCAAAGTGGGAAATGTAAATCATTTTCTTTACTTAATGTATCCGATACAGAATAATCGTCTTTAAGTGACGTTAATAACCCAAGTATCGAAAAAACTAAAGTTGACGATATTCTTAATGAAGGAAAGCTAAAAAAATTAAAACTCAAAAAGAGCAGACGTCGAAAGATGTCGGTATCCTCTACAACAAGTTCTTCTTTATGCAAAATAAATCATTCCATTAATGAAGTGGATAATTTGAATGTCCTTGAGCAACAAGTCTTTTAACAAATAGAAACAAAGCATTCTCAGATTCAAACATGTCTCCCTTTTAGAACAGATATTAGAAGAGAGATATGAACATTAAACGAAATGGAAATTTATAGTAAACCATATCCTTATCCTCATTCAGTTAACAATTTTGTTAGTCAAGAAATAAACAGGGTATTAAATGAAAATATAATAAGGCCCAGCAGAAGTCCTTATAATGCCCCGGTATGGGTAGTAGGGAAAAAAGGTTTTAATGAAGATGGAACGCCTAAGAATCGATTGGTAATATATTTTAAGAAACTGAATAACGATACAATCCCTGATAGGTATCCAATGCCTGATCCTTCAGTCATTCTATCCAACTTAGGCAAAGCCAAAATATTTTCGACAATTGACTTAGAATCGGGATTTCATCAGATTCTAATGAAAGAAGAAGACATCGAAAAACAGCTTTTTCCATTAACAATGGAAAATATGAATTTCTTCGTTTGCCATTTGGGCTTGCGAACGCGCCAAGCATCTTTCAGAGAGCAATGGACAATATATTACGTGAAAAAATCGGAAAAACTTGTCACTTTTATATGGACGACATAATAGTTTTTTCAAATACCCCGGAATAACATTTTGATGATTTACAAGAAATCATTAAAATTCTATTCAAAGCAAACATGAAAATATCCTTGGAAAAATCAAAATTCTTTAGAAAAGAAATATAATTTTTAGGATACATAGTATCATACAATATCATTAAAACTGATCCGAAAAAAATAGAATCAATCATGAAATACCCTCCTCCTAATAATTTAAGGGAATTACGAGGTTTTCTTGGCTTAACAGGCTACTACAGGAAGTTTGTAAAAAACTTCGCGACTATAGCAAAACCACTAAATTGTTACAGGGACATAACGGTATGGTTTCAAAACATGTATCCAAAAAAAAGAAGAAGCAATCTCTGCGTATGAAAACTTAAAATCACACTTGATTGAAAACATCGAACTAACTCAGCCAGATTATACAAAAAAGGTTGTCCTCACCACAGACACTTCCGACATCGCCATAGGCGCCGTCCTTTCACAGGAAAACAAACCAATCACCTTTGTTTCAAAAACCTTAAATAAAACAGAAAGAAATTACGCTGCAAATGAACCACCACTTTCTTTTGCAGTTTCTGCACGAAACCCTAACTCAAAAATGAAAAGATGGCATGCTTTCATAGAAGAATTTTCCCCTAAAATATTTTACAAACGTCGCTGACGAGTTATCAAGGGTAATGATCAATCATATTTCCAATGAAAGTAATCTCGTGTCCGAAGAAGAACCGTCGTCCGATAATGAAACCATCCATTCAGCCGACAGTAGTTATGAAAGCGTAATTGAAGAAACACACAAACCATTGAACCAATTTAAACAACAATTACTTGGTTCTAAAAACAACATAACAATTCATGAAAAATATGAAGTTTTCAACAAATCAAGACATATTATAGAATACGACGCAGTACACAATTTAATAATCATACTTAAAGAATTTCTTCAACCAAACCTGACTACAGGAGTTCATTGCAGTCTCGAAGATTTATACGAAATCCAAAACTCATTAAAAAACACTTTTAACAACAAAGACATCGAAAACAAAAATGACCAAGAAATTATAATAGAAGAAACACATGCTCGTGCTCATAGAGGTTTGGACGAAAATCTAAAGCAAATTCTCAAATACTATTATTGGCCAACACTATATAAAACCCTTAAGCAACATATACGCTACTGCGAAATTTGTAATAAAAATAAATATAACAGAAACCCTAAGCAAATTCCTATTTCTAAAGCCCCTATTCTGGAGAGAGAAGGTGAACAATTACATATTGACATTTTTTATGCTCAAAAATTAACATTCTTGACATGCCTAGACGCATACTCTAAATTTTTAGTGATTAAGGAAATCAATGACAAAGCAGATATGGCAAACAAAGTGTTGGAACTTATCTAAACTTTTCCTTTCGCTTAATCCATAATGATGGACAACGAACCTACGTTTTCCTCGACACAATTCAAATCGTCATTGTCTCGTTCAGGTATAGCGATTTATTATGCAGACCCCAGACACAGCTTAAGCAACGGTCAGGTCGAAAGAGTTCATTCAACAATTATCGAAATTTCTCGTTGTATTCAAGAAGAATACAATATAATGGATCATTCCGAATTCGTATACCGAGCAATTAAAGAGTATAACAACACAATTCAATCGACAACTCAACAAAAACCATGTGACATATTATTTAACAAAATAGAACACCCAAAATTGTCAGAAAAATTAAAATCAGCCCAAGCCAAAATGTTAGAGTACCATAACAAAAATAGGTCACCAAAAAATTACAAAGTATGTGAAATAATTTATGAAAAAAAACATGGCGAACGAAACAAACTACAGCCTAGATTTAAAAAACAGGTAGTTAAAGAAGACTTAGGAAATAAAGTCAAAATGAACAATAGGGATCGTATTATTCACAAAGACAATATCAAATTCTAACCTATTTTATGTTTTTTTAATGTATTTTTAGAATGCACATTTTATGTAAGTTATCTGTTTTACTGCCGTTCTGCGGTGCAGACATTATTAATTATTCAAATGATGACTATGTCCTACTTCAGGATACAGATAATACTGAGAAGTTTTTCATGTTTCTAAGTTTTTATAACGATATTTTTGAAAAAGAATTAAATTTTTTAATAAACAAAAACAATACAATCGATTCGGAAGTAACCTTGGAATTGAATTTAATCAAAACACTCCTTTCTGAACTTACACCTCACAAAATTGCCAAACGTAGTATCAATGAACTAGGCACAATTTTTAAATGGATCACAGGAACACCAGACCATGATGACATGAGACCTATCCAAACTAAAATCAATGAACTTGTTCAAAACAATAATAAGCAAAATCAAATCAATTCTGCAATTTTCAAAAAAGTCACTAAAATCACAAATCTTTTAAGAGATATTAAATTTAATCAGGAATTATTTATGAAAAAATATCGACTTAAGTTGTTATTATCACATTTTCCGAAGCCGGAATATTGAATCCAAAAATCTATTTAATCACGAATTAATTACAATTGTAAGTTATATAACGCTAAAGCCATATCCCAAGCAGATGGAAAACTTTTCTTTAACGATAAAATTGCTAAATGTAATAACACGTTTTACCTCATTGATAACTTTAAAAGAGAAATTTATAATAGTTTTGCCCACATTAATTTTGAACCAAACTGTTTTGTAAATCTCCTTAAAAAATTTACAAGTTGTATAAAATTATCCGAAAAAATAAAAACAGACGGCGCTATTTTAGTATCAGGCACAAACTGTATTAACTAAACCTCGCTTACAGGCATTTACCTTGTAACATTTAAAACCATAGTAACCATAAACAATGTTACCTACACCAATGTAAAAGAAAAAATTCTTAATTATGTAAAACACAATAAATTCACAAACTACTTAGTTAGTGAATATCAAGTTACTAATAATACTGAACTTCAATTAGAAAATTCAAATACACTATCAAAAATTGTTATAAAATTAGAAAGTAATCATTCAAAAATAACCTTTTTATTATTTATACTAATTTTTATTTTTATTATGGTAGAGCTCAAAATACTGAAATTTAAATCGTCAAGTAATCAAAAGTACCATAACACTCAAACTACAGAAACAGGGCTTGACATATTAAACCAATTAAACTAACAAATTGAATCTTTAAAGAGAAATCATTAAGAATCGGGGACGATTCTTTTTAAGAAAGGGAGGAGTTATCACCCAGCCCGCAAGGCAATTCTTATTGAAATCATAAACAACATTTCAGTATAAGTCGCTATCCCAATTACTTAGCCCTATCAGACTTATTAGACCCGTTTCAATCACTACGTCCACTTAACGTCCACTTAACGCACAGCTGCAGCTCTGCTAACATAAATATCCAGATTCCCGGCTCTAACATAAATGTAACAGCGCAACCACTTAACATAAATATTCATATTCTCATGCGCTCTCATGCTCAATTTATAACGTTAATCAAAGACCCAGTCTCTAGAACGCAATTGCTAACGTAAACATGACTCAAAGCGTCTAACTTACGCAAGCCACCCCCACTTTAAGGAAAGAACCTTTAGCATAAACACAGCTGATTCGCAGCATAAGATCACCGCGAGCTTTTGAGCTTTAAGAAAATAAGCTTTATCATAACCATAGCTGACTTGCATAATAAGTTTTCATTCATACTTCAGTTCTAATCCTAGATTCAAATAAATTGGAAGCCTTCAGCCTCCATCCATACAAACACACACAAATCGTCTCAACGACGGCGAAAAGTAACAAAATTGATCTTGGTAGAAAATAGCAGACGCCGCCGTCGAGACTACGCCGTATCACTTGCAAAAAAAAAATGTACATATGTATGATACATATGTATCTACAATACATGTATATACTCATGTGTATTATCTATGTAAATATATCATACATACGTATATTTGTACTTCCCCTGTAAATAACAAAGCAGGTGCTCCAAAACCAAACTACTTAAGAAGCTCACGATGGCTCTTGTCCAGCACTGTCGCGTACATTTGTAGAGCTCTTCACTTGAAATGCCACGAGTCGGCTTCAGCAAGAGTTAGAAAAAAAATTGAGAGAGCGAGCGCATGCTAATTCTCTCTTAAATTTTTTTGGGCTCTCCAGCTTTTCAAGATTTTAAATCTTGAATTAACTTTTGTTATTTCTTAAAATAACTGTTTTGTACTTGACTCAAGAATATTAGTACTTATTCTAAGACCTTTCCGAGCTTATCTGAAATTAAGTACGAATTATACTTAAACCAAGAATTTTTAGCTCGATTAAGGTTCAAAGACAAACCACCCACACAAAAGCACATAACATAAACACCGAAGTGCGTTCGACAGAGTGACAGTGGATACTATAGGTCCGCTACCAAAATCTAAAAATGGTAACGAATATGCAATCACATTTATATGCTACTTAACAAAATATCTTGTAGCTATTCCAGTACCAAACAAATCCGCTAATACTTCAATATTTCAACCGTTTATACTAAAGTTCGGTCCACTGGGCAATAAAACACTTTCTTCCATACATTTATGGCAAACATTTCACAGTAAAAACAGATCACAGACCGTTAGCTTACTTATTCTCTATGTTAACCCAAGCTAAAAACACGAATGAGATAAGAATTAGAAGAATATGAATCTTAAGGGTAAGGATAATCACATGATTATCGTTATCATGAATCGTTATCAAGAATAACCATTCAAGAACTCAAAGATTTACAAGTTAAAGACCTGAAAGTCACTACCAGGCACCAAAGTAAACAGAAAAACTCCTGCGCAGGAGAAGATCAATTAAATTTTCCTAAGCACACTCTTGACAATGCTTCTAAGCCAAACGTATATGAGACATTTGTAATGATGAAGCACGAAAAGTAGTGGCCTTGCTGATATTAAATAATATATAATTCTTTAAAATTGGAAAAAAAAAGTTATAGTAAGAATTGATGTTAGCGATCTGTACACCAATGGAACATATGACTTAGGTTAGTTTTTCTAAAGGTTTGAAAAAGAAGCCGGTACACATGAGATCAGCAAACTAAAGCTGACACCGGGCGAAAAGATATTTGAATTAATTTCAATTGAATCTTTTAAAGATATGGGCAACGAAATATTAATATCATAACGAGTAGCGCTACTCAAGCCGGTGACCATAATAGAAAATGAAAAAGATCAAGAGCGATACTGCTTACATATCATGACGACCCCATACAAGGAGATCATACTGGCATTTCCAGAACGCTACACAGAGAGAATAAATCAAGAATAAAACCGGTCATAAAAGTAAGGTAAGACCGGTAATATTCGATTCAAGTATGAAATTCTTATCTCAAGTATAAATTTTTAAGTAAAAAAAATTCTTGACATTGATTGGTATGTTTTTCAGCCTTATTGCGCTTAATTCAAGGTCGGAATGGTATTAAATCAAGTTTTATTGATTATTAATATAAGACCAATATGTTCTGAATACAATCCCAGTTTGAGCTTAAAATAAGCTTGTATACTTCTCGATTCAAGAGCTCACGAACTTAAACCATACTAAATTTATGACCCAAAATACTTGAATTAATCACATATTGGTCTTTAATATAGATCAATTTAGTCTTAAAACAAGATTTTCAAGTATACCTTAAACTTGGTAGAAGCCTTAATCAGTCATGAGCCAAGAACTCCCATACTAAAATTAAAACTAAAGTTTTTTTTTTATTATATTCTTGCAGAGGTTATTTTAATTTGGTCGTGAAAGGTGTAACGCATAGAAGGAAACTTCTCCGACCCCACAAAGTGTATATATTCTTGATCATCATCAACAGCCGAGTCGATATAGCCATGTCCGTCTGTCGGTCTGGCGGGTTGACCGTCTTACCGTCTGTACATCTGTCTGTTTCCATGCGAAGTAGTCTCTCAGTCTTAAAGCTATCATAATGAAACTATGCAGAAGTCCCTTTTTCTGTAGCACGCAGCATATGTCAAAACCAGCTGGATCTCACCACTATATCATATAGCTGCTATAGGAACGATCAGACGAAAACTAAGTTGTATGAAAAAACATTTTGTTTTTCAAGATATCTTGACCAAACTCGGCATTTATTAGTTTTAGTATACTCCTCATATATAGGCAAAATCCTATTAAGATCGGGCCACTATATCAAAAAGCTGCCATAGGAACGATCGGTTGAAAATTAAGTTGTACGAAAAACCATTTTGTTTTTCAAGATATCTTGAGCAAGTTCGGCATTTATTAGTTTTACTATACTCCTCACATCGGACCACTATATCATATAGCTGCCATAGGAAAGATCGGTCAAAAATTATATTGTTGTATAAAATAACATTTTATTTTTTAAGATATCTTGACCAAACTCGGCATATATTAGTTTTACTATACTCCTCATATGCATGCAAAATCATATGAAGATCGGACCACTTCATCATATAGCTGCCATTGGAACGATCGGTCGAAAACTAACTTTTTGTATGAAAAAACCTAGCTTACAGGCATTTACCTTGTTACATTTAAAACCATAGTAACCCTAAACAATGTTACCTACACCAATGTAAAAGAAAAAATTCTTAATTATGTAAAACACAATAAATTCACAAACTAATTAGTTAGTGAATATCAATTTACTAATTATACTGAACGTCAATTAGAAAATACTAATATACTATCAAAAATTGTTATAAAATTAGAAAGTAATCATTCAAAAATAACCTTTTTATTATCCATAATAATTTTTATTTTTATTATGGTAAAGCTTCTTAAACGCTGCCCTTTAATAAATATAAATCCCCCTTAAAATACTAAAATTGAAATCGTCAAGTTATCAAAAGTACCATATCACTCAAACCACAGAAACAGAGCTTGACATATTAAACCAATTAAACGAACAAATTGAAACTTTAAAAAGAAATCATTAAGAATCGGGAACGATTCTTTTTAAGAAAGGAAGGAGTTATCACCCAGCCCGCAAGGCAATTCTTATTGCAATCATAAACAACATTTCAGTATAAGTCGCCATCCCAATTACTTAGCCCTTTCAGACTTATTAGACCCGTTTCAATCACTACGTCCACTTAACGCATAGCTGCAGCTCTACTAACATAAATATGCAGATTCTCGACTCTAACATAAATATAACAGCGCAACCACTTAACATAAAGATTCATATTCTCATGCGCTCTCATGCGCAATTTATAACGTAAACCAAAGACCCAGTCTCTAGAACGCAATTGCTAACGTAAACATGACTCAAAGCGTCTAACTTACGCAAGCCACCCCCGTTAGCTTTTAAACTTTAAGAAAAGAAGATTTAGCATAAACACAGTTGATTCGCAGCATAAGATCACCGCGAGCTTTTGAGCTTTAAGAGAATAAGCTTTATCATTACCATAGCTGACTTGCAGCATACGTTCTCAATTGTACTTCAGTTCGAATCTTGGATTCAAATAAATCGGAAGCGTTCAGCCTCCATCCATACAAACACACACAAATCGTCTCAACGACGGCGAATCGTAACAAAATTAATCTTGGTAGAAAATAGCAGACGCCGCCGTCGAGATTACGCCGTGTCACTTGCAAAAAAAAATGTACATATGTATGATACATATGTATCTACATACATGTATATACTCATGTGTATTATCTATGTAAATATATCATACATACGTATATTTGTACTTACTTACCCTGTAAATAAGAAAGCAGCTGCTCCAAAACCAAACTACTTAAGAAGCTCACGATGCCTCCTGTCCAGCACTGTCGCATTCTTTTCCGCGTACATTTGTACGTTTACACTGGTAGAACTCTTCACTTGAAATGCCACGAGTCGGCTTCAGCAAGAGTTAGAAAAAAATTGAGAGAGCGAGCGCATGCCAATTCTCTCTCAAATTTTTTTGGGCTCTCCAGGTTTTCAAGATTTTCATATCTCGAATTAATTTTTGTTATTTCTTAAAATAACTGTTTTGTACTTGACTCAAGAATATTAGTACTTATTCTAAGACCTTTCCGAGCTTATCTGAAATTAAGTACGAATTATACTTAAGCCAAGAATTTTTAGCTCGATTCGGGCTCAAAACGTACCGAATTTGTTGGTGTAAAATCAAGTACGAAAATTCTTGTCAGTAGCCTGCCGTTTTTCTTTCTGTGTAGCTATAATAACAAGACACTATTACTGGCAAAATATGACACGTCATATATCCAAGAACATACGTAGATGTTTTAAATGCAAAAAGTCAAAAACCAACCACCCACACAAAAGCACCCGAACATAACAGAAACACCTATAAGTGCGTTCGACAGAGTGACAGTGGATACTATACTATACGCTACCAAAATCTAAAAATGGTAACGAATATGCAATCACATTTATATGCTACTTAACAAAATATCTTGTAGCTATTCCAGTACCAAATAAATCCGCTAATACTTCAATATTTTAATCTTGTATACTGAAGTTCGGTCCACTGGGCAATAAAACACTTTCTTCCATACATTTATGGCAAACATTTCACAGTATAAACAGATCACAGACCGTTAGCTTACTTATTCTCTATGTTAACCCAAGCTAAAAACACGAATGAGATAAGAATTAGAAGAATATGAATCTTAAGGGTAAGGATAATCACATGATTATCGTTATCAAGAATAACCATTCAAGAACTCAAAGACTTACAAGTTAAAGACCTGAAAGTCACCAGGCACTAAAGTAAACAGAAAAACTCCTGCGCAGGAAAAGATCAAGTAAATTTTCCTAAGCACAATGCTTCTAAGCCCAACGTATATGAAGTCATTTGTAATGATGAAGCACGAAAAGTAGTGGCCTTGCTGATATTAAATAATATATAATTCTTTAAAATTGGAAAAAAAGTTATAGTAAGTATTAATGTTAGCGATCTGTACACCAATGGAACATATGACTTTGGTTAGTTTTTCCAAAGGCTTGAAAAAGAAGCCGGTACACATGAGATCAGCATACTAAAGCTGACACGGCGAAAAGATATTTGAATTAATTTCAATTGAATTTTTTAAAATCATAACGAAAAGCGCTACTCAAGCCGGTGACCATAATAGAAAATGAAAAAGATCAAGAAGCGTTACTGTTTACATATCATGACGACCCCATACAAGGAGATCATACTGGCATTTTCAGAACACTACACAGAGAGAAAAAATCAAGAATTTCGTACTTTAATCAATTCAACCCGGTCATAAAAGTAAGGTAAGACCGGTAATATTCGATTCAAGTATGAAATTCTTATCTCAAGTATTAATTTTTAAGTAAGAAAATTCTTGAATCAAGCATTGATTAGTATTTTTTTTCAGCCTTATTGCGCTTAATTCAAGGTCGGAATGGTATTAAATCAAGTTTTATTGATTATTATTATAAGACCAATATGTTCTGAATACAATCGCAGTTTGAGCTTAAAATAAGCTTGTATACTTCTTGATTCAAGAGCTCACGAACTTAAACCATACTAAATTTATGACCCAAAATACTTGCATTAATCACATTTTGGTCTTTAATAAAGATCAATTTAGTCTTAAAACAAGATTTTCTGATCATTTTTCAAGTATACCTTAAACTTGGTAGAAGATTAATTTATTCTTGGAACAAGCCCTAATCAGTCATGAACCAAGAACTCCCATACTAAAATTAAAACTAAAGTTTTTTTTTTTTTATTATATCCTTGCAGAGGTTATTTTAATTTGGTCGTGAAAGGTGTAACGCATAGAAGGAGACTTCTCCGACCCCACAAAGTGTATATATTCTTGATCATCATCAACAGCCGAGTCGATATAGCCATGTCCGTCTGTCGATCTTACCGTCTGTACGTCTGTCTGTTTCTATGCGAACTAGTCTCTCAGTCTTAAAGCTATCTTAATGAAACTATACAGAAGTCCCTTTTTCTGTAGCACGCAGCTCATATATCAAAACCAGCTAGATCGACAACTATTTCATATAGCTGCTGCTATAGGAACGATCAGTCGAAAATTAAGTTGTATGAATAAACATTTTGTTTTTCAAGATATCTTGACCAAACTCGTCATTTATTAGTTTTACTATACTCCTCATATATAGGCAAAATCCTATTAAAATCGGAACACTATATCATATAGCTGCCATAGGAACGATTGGTCGAAAATTAACTTATTGTATGAGAAAACATTTTGTTTATCAAGATATCTTGACCAAACTCGGCATTTATTAGTTTTACTATGCTGCCCATATATATGCAAAATTCTACCAACATCGGACCACTATATAATAAATCTGCCATAAGAGCGATCGGTCGAAATCCAGGTTTTTGATTAAAAACCTTTTTGGTTATCAATTTGTCTTGACCAAACTCGGAATTTACTATTTTCCCGGTACTTGACCAAACTCAGCATTTATTAGTTTTACTATACTCCCCATATATATGTAAAATCCTATTAAGATTTGACCACTATATCAAATAGCTGCCATAGGAAAGATCGGTCAAAAATTAAGTTGTAAAACAATAAATATTTGTTTTCAGATATCTTGACAAACAATTATTAGTTTTACTATACTCCCCATATATATGTAAAATCCTATTAAGATTGGACCACTATATCAAATAGCTGCCATAGGAACGATCGGTCGAAAATTAAATTGTTGTATGCAAAAAATTGTTTTTCAAGAAATCTTGACTAACCTCGGCATTTATTATTTTTACTATGCTGCTCATATATATGTAAAATTCTACCAACATCGGACAACTATATAATATATCTGCCATAAGAGCGATCGGTCGAAATCCAAGTTTTTGATTAAAAACCTTTTTTGGTTATCAAGTTGTCTTGACCAAACTCGGAATTTACTATTTTCCCGGTACTTGCCCAAACTCGGCATTTATTAGTTTTACTATACTGCTCATATATACGCAAAATCCTATTAAGATCGGACCACTATATCAGATAGCTGCGATAGGAACGATCGGTCAAAGATTAAGTTGTTGTATGGAAAAAAATGTTGTTTTTCAAGATATCTTGACCAAACTCGGCATTTATTAGTTTTACTAAACTCCTCATATGCATGCAAAATCATATTAAGATCGGACCACTTCATCATACAGCTGCCATAGGAACGATCGGTCGAAAACTAACTTTTTGTATGAAAAAACCTAGCTTACAGGCATTTACCTTGTTACATTTAAAACCATAGTAACCCTAAACAATGTTACCTACACCAATGTAAAAGAAAAAATTCTTAATTATGTAAAACACAATAAATTCACAAACTAATTAGTTAGTGAATATCAATTTACTAATAATACTGAACGTCAATTAGAAAATACTAATATACTATCAAAAATTGTTATAAAATTAGAAAGTAATCATTCAAAAATAACCTTTTTATTATCCATAATAATTTTTATTTTTATTATGGTAAAGCTTCTTAAACGCTGCCCTTTAATAAATATAAATCCCCCTTAAAATACTAAAATTGAAATCGTCAAGTTATCAAAAGTACCATAACACTCAAACTACAGAAACAGAGCTTGACATATTAAACCAATTAAACGAACAAATTGAAACTTTAAAAAGAAATCATTAAGAATCGGGGTCGATTCTTTTTAAGAAAGGAAGGAGTTATCACCCAGCCCGCAAGGCAATTCTTATTGCAATCATAAACAACATTTCAGTATAAGTCGCCATCCCAATTACTTAGTCCTTTCAGACTTATTAGACCCGTTTCAATCACTACGTCCACTTAACGCATAGCTGCAGCTCTACTAACATAAATATGCAGATTCTCGGCTCTAACATAAATATAACAGCGCAACCACTTAACATAAAGATTCATATTCTCATGCGCTCTCATGCGCAATTTATAACGTAAACCAAAGACCCAGTCTCTAGAACGCAATTGCTAACGTAAACATGACTCAAAGCGTCTAACTTACGCAAGCCACCCCCGTTAGCTTTTAAACTTTAAGAAAAGAAGATTTAGCATAAACACAGTTGATTCGCAGCATAAGATCACCGCGAGCTTTTGAGCTTTAAGAGAATAAGCTTTATCATTACCATAGCTGACTTGCAGCATACGTTCTCAATTGTACTTCAGTTCGAATCTTGGATTCAAATAAATCGGAAGCGTTCAGCCTCCATCCATACAAACACACACAAATCGTCTCAACGACGGCGAATCGTAACAAAATTAATCTTGGTAGAAAATAGCAGACGCCGCCGTCGAGATAACGCCGTGTCACTTGCAAAAAAAAAATGTACATATGTATGATACATATGTATCTACATACATGTATATACTCATGTGTATTATCTATGTAAATATATCATACATACGTATATTTGTACTTACTTACCCTGTAAATAAGAAAGCAGCTGCTCCAAAACCAAACTACTTAAGAAGCTCACGATGCCTCCTGTCCAGCACTGTCGCATTCTTTTCCGCGTACATTTGTACGTTTACACTGGTAGAACTCTTCACTTGAAATGCCACGAGTCGGCTTCAGCAAGAGTTAGAAAAAAATTGAGAGAGCGAGCGCATGCCAATTCTCTCTCAAATTTTTTTGGGCTCTCCAGGTTTTCAAGATTTTCATATCTCGAATTAATTTTTGTTATTTCTTAAAATAACTGTTTTGTACTTGACTCAAGAATATTAGTACTTATTCTAAGACCTTTCCGAGCTTATCTGAAATTAAGTACGAATTATACTTAAGCCAAGAATTTTTAGCTCGATTCGGGCTCAAAACGTACCGAATTTGTTGGTGTAAAATCAAGTACGAAAATTCTTGTCAGTAGCCTGCCGTTTTTCTTTCTGTGTAGCTATAATAACAAGACACTATTACTGGCAAAATATGACACGTCATATATCCAAGAACATACGTAGATGTTTTAAATGCAAAAAGTCAAAAACCAACCACCCACACAAAAGCACCCGAACATAACAGAAACACCTATAAGTGCGTTCGACAGAGTGACAGTGGATACTATAGGTCCGCTACCAAAATCTAAAAATGGTAACGAATATGCAATCACATTTATATGCTACTTAACAAAATATCTTGTAGCTATTCCAGTACCAAATAAATCCGCTAATACTTCAATATTTTAATCTTGTATACTGAAGTTCGGTCCACTGGGCAATAAAACACTTTCTTCCATACATTTCTGGCAAACATTTCACAGTATAAACAGATCACAGACCGTTAGCTTACTTATTCTCTATGTTAACCCAAGCTAAAAACACGAATGAGATAAGAATTAGAAGAATATGAATCTTAAGGGTAAGGATAATCACATGATTATCGTTATCATGAGTCGTTATCAAGAATAACCATTCAAGAACTCAAAGACTTACAAGTTAAAGACCTGAAAGTCACCAGGCACCAAAGTAATCAGAAAAACTCCTGCGCAGGAAAAGATCAAGTAAATTTTCCTAAGCACAATGCTTCTAAGCCCAACGTATATGAAGTCATTTGTAATGATGAAGCACGAAAAGTAGTGGCCTTGCTGATATTAAATAATATATAATTCTTTAAAATTGGAAAAAAAAAGTTATAGTAAGTATTAATGTTAGCGATCTGTACACCAATGGAACATATGACTTTGGTTAGTTTTTCCAAAGGCTTGAAAAAGAAGCCGGTACACATGAGATCAGCATACTAAAGCTGACACGGCGAAAAGATATTTGAATTAATTTCAATTGAATTTTTTAAAATCATAACGAAAAGCGCTACTCAAGCCGGTGACCATAATAGAAAATGAAAAAGATCAAGAAGCGTTACTGTTTACATATCATGACGACCCCATACAAGGAGATCATACTGGCATTTTCAGAACGCTAAACAGAGAGAAAATATCAAGAATTTCGTACTTGAATCAAGACAACCCGTTCATAACAGTAAGGTAAGACCGGTAATATTCGATTCAAATATGAAATTCTTATTTCAAGTATTAATTTTTAAGTAAGAAAATTCTTGAATCAAGCATTGATTAGTATTTTTTTCAGCCTTATTGCGCTGAATTTAAGGAAGAAATGGTATTGAATCAATTTTTATTGATGATTAATATAAGACCAATATGTTCTGAACACATTGCAGTTTGAGCTTGAAATAAGCTTGAATATTTCTTGATTCAAGAGCTCACGAACTTAAACCATACTAAAGTTATGACAAAAATCATAATTAAAGACCAAAATGTGAATTATTCAAGTATTTTGCTAGAATTTATTACATTTTGGTCTTTAATTCAGATTCATTTAGTTTTAAAATAAGATTTTCTTTATTAATATACATAGAAGGAGACATCTTCGAATCCATAAGGTATATATATTCTTGATCAGCATCAACAACCGAGTCGATATAGCCATGTCCGTCTAACCTTCCGTCCGTGTGTCTGTTTCTATGCAAAATAGTCTCAGTTTTAAGGCTTAATCTTAATCTTAATCAAACTTTGCAGAAGTCCCTTTTGCTGTAGCAGCCAGCACATATGTCAAACCAGCTGGATCGGACCACTATATCATATATAGCTGCCATCAATCGGTCAAAAATTACGTTGTAAATAAAAATGTTGTTTTTTAAGATATCTTGACCAAATTCAACACTTATTAGTTCTACTATACTCCTAATATATAGGCAAAATCCTATAAGGATCGGACGACTATATCATATAGCTGCTATGGGAACGATTGGTCGAAAATTAAGTTTTTGTATGAAAAAACACATTGTTTATCAATATATCATGACCAAACTCTGCATTTACTAGTTTTACTATGCTCATCATATAAATGCAAAATCCTAATAAGATCGGTACACTATATCATAGGAACGATCGGTCGAAAATTAAGTTTTTGTATGAAAAAACATTTTGTTTTTCAAGATATCTTGGCCAACCTCGGCATTAATTATTTTTACTATACTACTCATATATATGCAAAATCCTATCAAGATCGGACTACTATATCATATATCTGCCAGAGGAACGATCAGTCGAAATCTAGGCTTTTGATTAAAAACCTGTTTGGTTTATCAATATATCTTGACCAAACTCGGCATTAACTATTTTCCCTGTGCTTCTTAGGTTCTATAAGCATTATGAAAAGGTTGGGTCTGCAAGGGTATTAGATCTTCGGCGTGCCGAAGATATCATTTCTTTCTCGTTTTATATTGTTCTTGAATTGCACACACAGTGATGACAACCATGCTCTGTTTAGGTTCTATCTTTAATCTGAATTCTTATTCGATACATGGAAAGAGCTTAAGCTAAATCCAAATTGTTCATTTTCTATGTACTCTGTATATATGTTTATACAGAAGGCATTAACATAAGAAATATATATAGCGAACCAGCATGGAATGCAGAAGGCATAATAATTACACACAGCATACGTCCGGTCACTTGGCATTAAACCACCTGACCATTAAAATCTTCCCGTTTTTTGGACAATAATTAAATCATTTCGGTAGAGGTAAACATCTACTCTTTGGAGGATGTCAAGGGGGTGTGTTCTTTTGACCCGTATATCGTCCAATAGGTTGGTGGCGAGATTGTTTGGGTTGTTGCCCTGGCGATGTAGCGATCACTTAACTTACCTCCTTTAACCAAGCAATATTTAGCTGGCAGATAAAATTCGAAAAAGCTGAATCATGCTGAGGTTGCTCCTGCTGGCGGGACCCCAAAGATGGACGCCTTTAGACCATTTGCTAACAGCATCAATTTTGACTGCCTCCCGATCAGCCAGGATATCGGCTGTGTACAACACTCGCTATCGATGGTCCCATAAATTTTTCAAGCTGTAAATTATTTATATTGAATCAAATTCCAAAGTAGGACACAACATGTCTTAATCAACTTTATAAATCAAACTTTAAGGAAATGAAGTGACGTCAACATCAAAAATGGCTTTTTAAACTTCAGGAGGTTGATGACAACATAAATGGGTAAAGACAAGTTAGCGTGCTTTCTAAGTGGGCAGGAAGCAACACAAAGTATAAACATGTGGAAGAATCAAACATTAATCTGGCTAGCACAAAGCATTGCATTCTTGAATTAAGCATTGTTTGGTATGTTTTTATACCCTGAACCCATTAAAAATGATTGTAAGGGTATATTGTATGTCTGTTGTCTGTTTCTATGCGAACTAGTCTTATCAGTATTAAAGCTATCTTAATGAAACGATCGGTCGAAATTTAAATTATTGTATGAAAAAACATTTTGTTTATCAAGATATCTTGACCAAACTCGGCATTTCTTAGTTTTACTATACTCCCCATGTATATGTAAAATCCTATTAAGATTGGACCACTATATCAAATAGCTGCCATAGGAACGATCGGTCGAAAATTAAGTTGTTGTATGAAAAAAATTGTTTTTCAGGAAATCTTGACTATCCTCGACATTTATTAGTTTTACTATGCTGCTCATATATATGCAAAGTTCTATTAAGATCGGACCACTAGCTGTCATAGGAACGACCGGTCGAAAATTATGTTGTATGGACAAATTTTTAGTTTTCACGATATATTGCTTAAACTCGGCATTTATTAGTGTAACTTTGCTCCTTTTATATATTCAAAATTCTGCCATATATATATCTGCCATAAGAGCAATCGGTCGAAATCCAGGTTTTTGATTAAAAACCTTTTTATACCCTGAACCCATTAAAAATGGGTATAAGGGTATATTGTATTTGTGCGAAAGCCAAATGTATGTAACAGGCAGAAGGAAGCATCTCCGACCCCATAAAGTATATATATTGTTGATCAGCATCAATAGTCATGACGATCTAGTCATGTCCGTCTGTCTGTCCGTCCGTCCGTCCGTCCGTATGTATGAACGCAAGGATCTCAGAACCTATAAGAGCTAGAGAAATTTTAGATGTAGATGCTCCTAGCTCCCGCGCAGATCGAGTTTGTTTCCGATAATCGATAACTTACTCCGTTTCCAAGCAATCGATAAAAATCTATTTCGATATCCTGTTTTTTGAAATAAAGCTTCTATAATAGAATATATTTATGCATTTGATGTTGGAAGAAGAGGGTTCAGGGTATCCCCTAGTCGGGAGCTCCTCACTAGAATCTCTTACTTGTTCAGACTTATTGCGCTGAATTTAAGGACGGAATAGTATTGAATCAAGTTGTATTGATTGTTAATATAACAACTCATATGTTCTGAATACAATCGAAATTTGAGATAAAAATAAGCTTCTATAGAGCTCCCGAACTTAAGCCATACTAAATTTATGACCCAAGATACTTGAATTAATCACATTTTGGTCTTTAATTAAGATCAAGATTTTCTGATCCTAATTCAAGTACACCTTAAAGTTGGTAGAAGATTAATTTATTCTTGGAGCAAGCCCCAATCAGTCCAAGAACTCCCATACTATAATTAAAACCAAAGTGTACTTTTTATACCCTTGCAGATGGTATTATAATTTTGTCGTGAAAGTAAAGTATATTTATTCTTGATCAGCATTAACAGCCGAGTCGATATAGGCATGTCCGTCTGTCCGTCCGTCGTCTGACCATCTGTCCGTATGTCTCTTTCTATGTGAACTAGTCCCTCAGCTTTAAAGCTATCTTAATGAAACTTTCTGTTGCACGCAGCACATATGTCAAAACCAGCTGGATCGGGCCACTAAATCATATAGCTGCCATAGGAACGATCGGTCGAAAATTAAATTGTATGAAGAAAAATGTTGTCTCTTAAGATATCTTGACCAAACTCGGCATTTATTAGTTTTACTATACTCCTCATATATAAGCAAAATCCTATTGTGATCGGACCACTATGTCAAATAGCTGCCATAGGAAATGTTGGGCTAACAAGCTTTTTTTATTATTATTATCTTATTAGTTGCTCGCTTTATGATTCCATTAGCTGACTTGAGAACTGCAACGCGTGTGATGTCTTCAGTTCCTTTGACCACTCTAGCTAGTGGCCATTTCAAAGGAGGTAAGTTCTCGTCTTTGATAAGAACGATGTCATTGAGAGCCACACCTGGCTTGGGAGTCCGCCATTCTGAACGCTGTTGCAGAAGATTTAAATATTCTTCTCGCCAGCGAGACTAAAAGACTTGGTGCATGTAGGACACTCGCTGCCAGCTGTCCAGACGATTAAAATTGAGCCGTGTCACATCTGGTTCTGTAAACGTGGCTTGTGGGCCACCAACCAAAAAATGAGCAGAGGTAAGAACATCAAGGTCTTCTGGATCTTCTGAAATAGGAAGCAGTGGTCTAGAATTAATGACTGCAGTTATGTGGCACACAAGGGTACGAAGCTCTTCGAATCCCAGAACAGTTGACCTCACAACCTGATAGAATTAATGTTTTGCAGTTTTTACCGCCGCCTCCCAAAGGTCACAAAACTGAGGGGTGCGCGGTGGAATGAAGCGCCAGTCAATTGTGTCCGCCAAGCAAAACTGACAGCTACTAAGGAAGAGATTTTTTAGATCCAACACAGCACAGTGGTGGCATTGTCTGACCAAATCTGACGTGGCTTCCCACGAGTGCATATAAAGCGCTTTAGAACATTGAGAAATGCACACGTAGATAGATCCTTGACCAACTCCAAATGAATGGCTTTCGTGGCGAAGCAAATAAATTTGTTGATGTAGCATTTTATAGGAGCTTTGTTTCGAGTGTCAGGCTTGTAGAAGAATGGTCCGCAAAAGTCTACACCATTTATATCAACGCTTGAGTTTCAACATATCGCTCCTTTGGAAGATTAGCCATTACGTGCTCCACCAAGCGTGGCTTGTTCCGGAAACATGTGATGCATTTGTTTACAATGCTCGAAACTGATTTGCGGCCACCAATCGGCCAATATTGCAGACGAATCCAGCATGGAGATTACGCTTATGAAAGTGAGTGACAATGGCGATGGTAACTGGATCTTGTCTATGCAGTATAATAGGATGACGGGCCTCATAAGGAAGGGTTGACTTTTCGAAGCGCCCACCAACTCGAAGAATACCAAATTCATCCTAAAAGGGCAATAATGATGAGAGTATACTGGAACGAGCGACCATGCCCTTTGATTGCACGTTCTTTCTCTATCCTCCCAAAAAGAGCCCTTTTGAACGTTACGTAAAAGTATAAAGGATCTAAAACGTGCAAAACGTGCGTCGGAGATCAAAAGTCCGGGGCGCCGAATACGATGGATAAACTTGTACACATAGGCAAATACTTGTTGAATAGCAGAAAAGGAATTCATATATTTGCACCTTAATATGGCATCATCTGCAGGATCTGTGATGAGAAACACTCTTTTGTGTAACTCCAGTATTGGTTTTTCAAGAAGACAAGTCGCAGGCCAGCACCATTGCGAACCAGTCTAAAATTCAGGACCACATGACCAAAGTTTTGACTTTATAAGCTTGTTAGGAGTGGCCCCTCTGGAGAGAATATCAGCTGGATTACTGGCTGTTGGAACATAATGCCACTGGAATCCCGCTGTGAGTTCCTGGATGGTGGTTATCCGATTTGCAACGAATACATTGAATTTCGACGATTCATCTCGGATCCATGATAGACATATTGATGAATCTGACCAATAATGGAATGCACCGGTAAATAAGTTCATTTCAGCTACTTCCTGCATCAATTGGGCTAACAAAAGTGCGCCACAAAGCTCGAGTTTTGGTACCGTAAGAGTTTTAAGTGGAGCCACTCGTGATTTAGAACAAAATAGGCGTGAACTCGAATGATGTCCGTTTGAAACCACAAAAATGCAAGCTCCGTACGCGGTAATGCTAGCGTCACAGAAACCGTGAACCTCTACATCGCACATTGTATTGCAAACCAACCGGCGAAAGGTGGATTGGACATTCCTAAAAGTTTGGCAAAGTTCCTCCCAGGCAGTATTTAGAGAAATTGGCAGACTCTCATCCCAATCCAAGTTTTCCTTCAAAAGAAGCTGCATTAAGATTTTGGCCATAACGATGCCCTTTGTTTGATTTAATACGTCGATCGCCTCTTGGACCAAGCCACCGCCAGATATAAGGTCATCTACATAGAAAGCGCGTCGAAGAATTTTCGCACCAATTGGAAATGAATGTTGCTCGGCGACAGCCAATTGCTGCATTGCTGTGTGTCCTTGCTGTGTCCAACTTGAAGACACTTATTTCAGAATCAGTAGAATTTCGCCACAAGATGCATTGTAGGTAGTTATCTGGGAACGTTTCTCTGACACAGCGATACATCTTGCCAATGTCTCCAGTAAGGGCAACAGGGAACGTGCGAAATCGCATCAAAATGTTAAACAGCTTCGGTTGTATGACGGGCCCAGCCATCAACACTTCATTCAGCGAACATCCAGTGCTGGTGATAGCTGAACCATCAAACACGACACGAAGTTTGGTGCTCGTGCTTTGTTCCTTCAGCACGCAATGATGAGGGAGAAAATATTTGCATAAACGTAACGAATCTAGAGGGACAAGAGTCATATGTCCGAGCTCCATATACTCTTGAATGAACGCGCAATACTTGGATTTAAGGTTGGGATGACGATGCAACTTTCTCTCAAGCGATATAAATCTGCGAAATGCCTGTTTCTTCAGCTAATTGATCCAGCGTAAATTTGATAGGGAGTCGCACGGATTATGCTACTGTTGGCAACCTTTGGAAATTCTTAACAAAATGCTTCTCGCAGTCAAGCTCTTCCTTTGTTGCTTTAGCAACAGGGTCTGGAAAACTTTCTACTTCCCAAAATCGTTTAATTAATTCATCGGTTCGGCCATCAGAATCAGTGCGGGCATCAGACGATACACGATTGGCGAAAAGATAGGTACCGCCTTGCTGGGAACCGCCATCCAAAGCGTTTCTTCTGCAATCCCGGTAGCAGTTTTATTTGCCGGACACACATTAGCTCGTAGAAATAGCCAGCTCCGATTTATAAGTCAACTCGCTGCGACTTGTAAAAGCAAAGATCAGCGAGGCGAATATTTCCAGGCACATTCCAATTAGGGCGATGCTTGGCAGGCGATCTGCTATAGCGGAAGCTACGCTGGCTGTGATGATTGCAGAGTTTGAGATTGTGGATTGACGGTCACAGTGCATCCATCAGTAGCGAAGAGGCGTTTCCCAGGGACTTTTCTTGAACTGAAGCTGCTGAGCTAATCGGGATGTAATTAAATGTAGCTGTGAGCCACCATCCAATACAGCACGACACGGAACTAGAGTCCCAGACCGATTTTGAGCTAGTACAAAAGCGGTGGCCAGGAACACAACATCGCTGCTGAGGTTGTGGACAACAAGAGGAGTAACAGAGTGATGAATCGAATGCAAAACGTCTAAATGCAGAAGTGTGTGGTGTTTGGAGCTACATGTGCGACAAGTTCCTGAATTGCATGTTCGTAAATGATGTCCCCTTTTAAGGCAGTTGAGGCATAAAGATAATCGATTTGCTTCCTTGAGACGCAT
Organism: Drosophila novamexicana; assembly: GCF_003285875.2. Lineage (NCBI taxonomy): Eukaryota > Metazoa > Arthropoda > Insecta > Diptera > Drosophilidae > Drosophila > Drosophila novamexicana. The sequence continues at coordinate 73,800 of NW_020824944.1, read as the reverse complement.
CTCTAGAGATAAATTGCCAAATCTTGGGCATTGCTATATATTAAGCTCTTCACCTTCAAAATATGCAAATAGCAGCCATTGAGTTAGTAGCAACGAGTGATGTCCTACTGGGGTTAGTCTGTTTGTTCTTGCCCACCTGAGAGCTCGGCGTATAGGTTGCCATAGCATAATCCACAGTCTCTAGGGTTCTGCAGCATTGGTCCAAAAATGTGGCAATTTGTGACCATGATGGAATTAAATTTGCAAAGGCGGGATCCTCCAGCTTCGCTTCCCACTTCGCCTGCGTAGCAGGATCCAGTTTTTGTAGTAGCACCTGCACAAGGATGCAACCAGCAATTTGTTCCTTGCTACCCAAACTGGTGAGAGCACGAATATGGGCATTTAACTTATCCGACAATTCGCGCAGCATGCCAGCGGAGCCATTCTCTAGCTTCTTGAGCCACAGCAGTTCAACGATGTGTGCCTGAAATACTAATCGACGGTTATCAAATCGTTTTTGTAATAAATTTAATGCTGTGGAATAATTAGCCTCTGATATTTCCAATGACCGAATGGTATCCAGCGCAGAGTCCTTCAAGCAGAGCCGCAAATTCTGCATTTTTTCTATGTTTGTGAGTTCGGGATGATTTTTGATTAATGTTGTGAACATTGAAAAGAAATCTGACCACTCTGTATAACCTCCAGAAAACGTTGGCAATTTGATTGGCGGTAAGGTCGGTAACGCTCTGGACTAGTCATTGACGCAGCAGCTATAGAAAGGAGCAATGGCATTTACAGATGTGGAGCTGGACGGCAATGCTCTACTGCGCTTAGCAATTTTAAACCGCACCGAAGTCTCCAAAGTTACTGAAAGCTCGTCAAAAGTCTCGCGTAACTCACTGCCTATTTCGTCAAAGTCTAGTTCTTCCAATTTGTTTTGAGCGTCTTCGAATGCAGATTCCATTTTTTCAATCCGCTTGAGCAGCACCGACAATGCAATTTCATCATTATTGGCAAGGGGCGTTTGGTTGAGGCTAGATTGAAGCGCTTGCAACCGCTCATAGGAGGACGCCACCTTGCGCTTTAAAAATGACACCCTGTTTGCGGGCTGGGCCAGCGATTCAGCACTAGAACTTTCCATGGCAACCGAAGCAAACGAAAAAAGGTCAAAGAAAACCGAATTAAAACTGCACACGAAAGCTCCTTGACCGTTGACTTATTGTCAGCACTGTACTCTTAAGCGCACGCAACAGTTAGTCGAATAAAAGCACAAGTAAAATGCAGATAGAGAGAACCAACGCGTCTGTATTTAGGTGTATATATGCTTATGTACACAGACTCCTCTTTATTGCAATTTTTTACGACCGATCGTTCGCAGCTATATGATATAGTGGTCCGATCTTAATAGGATTTTGCGTATATATGAGCAGCATAGTAAAACTAATAAGATATCTTAAAAAACAAAATGTTTTTTCATACAAAAACTTAATTTTCGACGGTTCATTCCTATGGCAGCTATATGATATAAAGGTCCGTATATATGAGGAGCATAGTAAAACTAATAAATGCCGAGTTTGGTCAAGATATATTGAAAAACAAAATGTTTTTTCATACAAAAACTTAATTTTCATTAAGCTATCACTAAGATAGCTTTAACAAGTAAGAGGTTCTAGTCGGGAGCTTCCAACTAGGGGATACCCTGAACCCTCTTCTTCCAACATTAATTGCATATATATATTCTATTTTAGAAGCTATATGTGCAGTTTGGTGACTCTAGCTCTTATTACCAATATTGCCCAAAAAACAGGATATCGATAAAGATTTTGATCGATTGCTTGGAAACGGAGTAATTATCGATTATCGCAAACAAACTCGATCTGCGCGGGAACTAGGAGCACCTACATCTAAAATTTCTAGTCTCTAGCTCTTATTGGTTCTGAGATCCTTGCGTTCATACATACGGACGGACGGACGGACGGACGGACGGACGGACAGACAGACGGACATGGCTAGATCGTCCGTCCGTCCGTATGTATGAACGCAATGATCTCAGAACCTATAAGAGCTAGAGACTTGAAAGTAATGCGAACATATGTAAGTATGTGTGTGTCTACTTGCACAAATATACACATACACCGTCGCATCCATACAAACATACACAAATATTCTTGCAAGCGCACGAGTTACCAGTATCGTCAAAGCGATAAGGTGGTATACATATATATATATATATATATTGATTTGATGTAAAATTAAATAAGAATTTAATAAGCACTGCAACGTTTTCTTTGAATGTTCCAAACTGAACTAAATATCTATTTATTACTCGAGCTTCAATAAAGCTAAATGTATACAATGATTTTCTTAAAAGCTAGCAACATGTATCTGACAAATTGCCGTTGCGGCAGTCAAGTCTCTTGCACGATAACGTTTGTGTATGTGCGTTTTCACATATAAATGTCTGATGGACTTTAGGACATTTGTTTTCAAGGCCGTTTGGTTCGTACAAGATGTAGTTTGGTACTATTATGAATTTAGTGTGGTGTATTGGTAGGGGACAATGTGTGCTAATTTGTGTGTTAAATATGGGAATTTTTACATGGAATGTTATGTAAAAGTTATTTGTGTAGGTTTCTAATTTTAACATTATATATAAGTGTTCATCGGATTCTACTATATTTTGGGTGGAAATGAATTCGGATAATATTAATTTAGGTATTATATTCAATTTGGTTAGCAGAATACTCTCTGCTATATTGTCTATATGGTTATAATATATATCTATATTAAAATTTATTCTTGTAATATACTGAAGTAGATGTATTTCATTATGTTCTACATTTAATGCTTTGTATATATTATTTTTATAATTTTCAATGAAATTATTAATTATTCCCTGTTCTTGGTTTATGTGTTCGGTAATGTTTTAAAATCTTAGGATAGTTTCTTGATTACATTTTATTTGTTTGTTTGACATTTTCAGTAATTTGGTTTTCTTTTTCTTTTATGACATTGAATATATCAGCAATAGATTGGGCGTCTCCTGCGTCGATATTTTCTGTTACTACTTTTATTATACTACCAAGACCATTTATTAAACCTCTCTTTTCCCAATTTTTTGGGTAGTAATGCATTTATTTTGATTCTTAGCTGGTCTACTTTTATTTTAGACTGTGTAATACTTCTCCTGAACATTTAACTTGTCTGAGGTCATTTAATGCTGTTTCGAATTTTTCTGTGTTTTCTAACAAGTTTTGTGTGTTGATTTTGTGCGAAAGGTGTTTTTATGATATTATAACTCTTGCGTTCCCCAGGTTTATTATTTCGAGTCTGTCGTGCTCCACCAGCTGTTGTACTTTAATAATCTTTGCTGTCGCACAGCAGGATCTGTAAAATATGACTCTAATTACCATTTTTCCCTTTTTTTAAACCCTTGCAGAGGGTATTATAATTTTGTCGTGAAATGTGTAACGCATAGAAGGAGACATCTCCGACCCCATAAAATATATATATTTTTGATCAGCGTCAACAGCCGAGTCGATAGAGCCATGTCCGTCTGTCTGTTGCTATGCGAAGTAGTCTCTCAGTTTTAAAGCTATCTTAATAAAATTTTGCAGAAGTCTGTCTTTCTGTTGCACGCAGCACATATGTGAAATCCAGCTGGATCGGACCACTATATCATATAGCTGCCATAGGAAGGATCGTTCGAAAATTAAGCTTTTGTATGAAAAAACATTTTGTTTATAAAGATATTTTGACCAAACCCGGCATTTATTAGTTTTACTAAGCTCCCCATATATATGCAAAATCCTATTAAGATCGGACCACTATATCATATAGCTGCCATAGGAACGATAGGTCGAAAATTAAGTTGTTGTATGGACAAATTTTTGTTTATCACGATATATTGACCAATCTCGGCATTAATTGATTTTACTATACTCCTCATATAAATGGAAAATCATATAAATGGAAAATTATATCATATAGCTGCCATAGGAACGATCGGTCGAAAATTAAGTTTTTGTATGAAAAAACATTTTGTTTTGCAAGATATCTTGACTAAACTCGGCATTTATTAGTTTTACTTTACTTCTCATATATATATGCATAATCCTCTTAACATCGGACCACTATATCACATAGCTGCCAGAGGAACGATGGGTCGAAAATTAAGTTGTTGTATGAAAAACATTTTGTTTATCAAGATATCTTGACCAAATTCGGCATTAATTATTTTCCCTGTGCTTCTTAGATACGGGTAAAAAAGTATAAGCATTATGAAAAGGTTGGGTCTGCAAGGGTATTAGATCTTCGGCGTGCCGAAGATAGCCCTTCCTTCTCGTTTGGTCTTCCTTTGTTTAAAATTATTCTCTATATCTATATATATCAATATGGTTTTTCCGTTAATTGTGTAAATGGCTGTGTGTATTATCTGCGTAGGGCATGACGGGGTTTCTGTTTCAGAATATTCTAGTTTCTGTGGTTGCCCGTCGTACTTAAGTGTTTTGCATATATCGCAGTCATTAATAATATGCGAAGTCTTTAATAATGGGAAATTTATGGATCTTCTTAGGTAAGAAGCTACTGTCTCATCTATTCCGCTGTGGGTGTTATTGGCGTATTTCTAGTTCTTGTTCGTTTGGGTCGGTTATGCCTCTTAGTAGTGAGACACATCTAATGACCTTATATAACTGAGTCGGTAGTTGCTCAATAGTTTCAAAATTTCGTCAGGTGCAAAAATAGCGCATGTTTTGTGAGGTTTAAGAATCTCTTGAAAAATATTAGTCGTAGTATTTTTATCGTACTGTGTTTCTGATGAAGTTTTTCTGATTTTGTTTTTGTATACAGTCTGTATATTAAATTCGTTCATAGGTTTGTTGGAAATAGGAATCGTATTAATGTTATTCTTGTTTATGGGAAAAGCAACGTCGTTTATATTTACGTCGCCAGTGACGCGGCTATGGGCGGCGTCTACTACGTTTTGGTGTCCTTTCATGTATATTATCTCGTAGTCGTACTCGAGTAGCTTTAGTTTCCATCGAACCAATTTTGAATTTGGTTCCTCGAAGCTCATAAGCCCAGTCAATGGCCTATGATCCGTTACTATTTTGAATTTCTGTCCGTATAAGTAGGGGCGAAAATGTTTTGTAGCCCAGATAATGGCTAACATTTCCTTTTCTACAGTTGAATTGTTTACCTCTGTGTCCGATAAAGTTCTGCTAGCAAAAGACACCGGCTTGTCGTAGTTAAGATTGCCTTGAGACAAAACTGCCCCAATAGCGAAATTACTAGCGTCTCTAGTAGGCATAAAAGGTTTTTTGGAATCTGGATATTGAAGGGTCGGGTCGTTACATAGCAGAGTTTTACAAGTTTCAAGTGCTTAAGTATATTCCTCACCTATTTTTACTGTGGCTTTGCCTTTCAGTTGTTGTGTCAAGGGTTTAGTGATTGCTGCAAAATCTTTTATGAACTTTCTATAGTAACCGAGCAGTCCTAGGAAGGATTTGATTTGTTGTCTGGTTTTTGGCATAGGGAATGCTTTACATGCAATTAACTTGTTGGGGTTAGGTTTTATACCGGAATCGGTTACTACGTATCCTAGGTATTCGATTTCTTTTCTGAAAAATTCAAATTTTTTGGTTAAAGCTTTAAATTTGCTCTATTTAACCTGTCGAATGCAAACTTTAGGTCATGTCGTCAAGAACAACTATGGTCTGCTAAGATTTTGTCCATCACTCTTTGAAAGGTGGCTGGGCCGTTTGAAAGCCCGAAGGGCATTCTTACAAATTCAAAATGTCATATTGCCGAAAAGGCTGTTTTGCTAATATCTCGTGAATCCATCTCAACTTGCTGGTATCCACTTGCCAGATCTAAAGACGTAAAGTATTTGGCTCTACCTATCCTGTCAAGAACATTGTTGATGTTTGGAATGGGGTACTTATCTTTCACGGTCTTTTCGTTTAGATTTCAATGGTCGACCACTAGTACCCATTTCTTATTATTTAAAGCATCGGGTTTCTTTGAAACTAGGAAAATTGGGGAATGACTGTGTCTGATTATGTCTTGTTCTAAAAGTTTCGTGATTTGTCTCTGAATTTCTTGTCTTTGTATAAGGTTGTATCCGAATGCTTGTGTGTGCAATGGAATTTCGTCTGTAGTTTGCATTCTATGTTTAACCAAGTAAGAGAAGGTGAGGTTGTCCCTCTCGATGAAATAGTTTAAGGAATTTTTTGCAAAGGTCTTTTAGCGCTGTTAAATCTGCAGCGTTTAGATGGTCTGTCCGCAGTTGGGTAAGTATATTGATACCTTTCGTCTATTATTATTAATTTCGGGTAGGGAATTTATCTTAATGTAATCGTTCTCGATGTATTTATTGACTTGTAATTCTGAGTCGAGGCATCATTTCTGTTTGTCTTGTCAGTAATTGATAACTTCCATAAGACTGAAATTGTTTTTGGCTTGGTACAGTCCTCCAGATATGAGGACATCTACGGAAATCTTTGTGGTTTCGCACCAAATTGCGCCGTTAGCGATGCTGACGGGTAGTTTTACTATGTTCTTGGAAGATTCGTCCAAAATGTGAAGTTCTGAAGTTGTGTTTTTTTTTCTATGTGCATCTTAATGTTGAAATGTTGAGTCTAGTGTTAATTTGGAGATATCGACTACCGATTATAACTGTTGTAAATATCAATTCCAATTAATCCGTCAAAGTATGGGTGGAATTGAAATTATTGAATTGGATAAGTTGATAATGAGTATTATCTGAAAATTCCTTAAGCAAGGGGTTCTGAGATCATTGCGTTCATACATAAGGACGGACGGACGGACGGACGGACGGACATGGCTGCTAACCAAATTGATAATACCTAAATTCAGCCATGTCCGTCCGTCCGTCCGTCCGTCCGTCCGTATGTATGAATTTAGGTATTATATTCAATTTGGTTAGCAGAAAACTCTCTGCTATATTATCTATATGGTTGTAATATATATCTATATTAAAATTTATTCTTGTAATATACTGAAGTAGATGTATTTCATTATGTTCTACATTTAATGCTTTGTATATATTATTTTTATAATTTTCAATGAAATTATTAATTATTCCCTGTTCTTGGTTTATGTGATCGGTAATGTTTTAAAATCTTAGGATAGTTTCTTGATTAAATTTTATTTGTTTGTTTTACATTTTCAGTGATTTGGTTTTCTTTTTCTTTTATAACATTGAATTCATCAGCAAAAGATTGGGCGTCTTCTGCGTCGATATTTCCTGTTACTACTTTTATTATACTACCAAGACCATTTATTAAACCTCTCTTTTCCCAATTTTTTGGGTAGTAATGCATTTATTTTGAATCTTAGCTGGTCTACTTTTATTTTAGACTGTCTATTACTTCTCCTGAAAATTTTACTTGTTTGAGGTCATTTAATGCTGTTTCGAATTTTTCTGTGTTTATTAACAAGTTTTGTGGGTTGATTATGTGCGAAAGGTGTTTTTATGATATTATAACTCTTGCGTTCCCCAGGTTTATTATTGCGAGTCTGTCGTGCTCCACCAGCTGTTGTACTTTAATAATCTGTGATGTCGCACAGCAGAATCTGTAAAATATGACTATAATTACCATTTTTCCCCTTTTTTAAACCCTTGCAGAGGGTATTATAATTTTGTAGTGAAATGTGTAACGGATAGAAGGAAACATCTCCGACCCCATAAAGTATATATATTCTTGATCAACATCAACAGCCGAGTCGATAGAGCCATGTCCGTCTGTCCGTCTGTCTGTTTCTATGCGAAGTAGTCTCTGTTTTAAAGCTATCTTAATAAAATTTCGCAAAAGTCCGTCTTTCTGTTGCACGCAGACAATATGTGAAATCCAGCTGGATCGGACCACTATATCATATAGCTGCCATAGGAAGGATCGGTCGAAAATTAAGTTTTTGTATGAAAAAACATTTTGTTTATCAAGATATTTTGACCAAACTCGGCATTTATTAGTTTTACTAAGCTCCCCATATATATGCAAAATCCTATTAAGATCGGACCACGATATCATATAGCTGCCAAATGAACGATAGGTCGAAAACTAAGTTGTTGTATGGACAAATTTTTGTTTATCACGATATATTGACCAATCTCGGCATTAATTGATTTTACTATACTCCTCATATAATTGGAAAATCCTATTAAAATCTAACCACTATATCGTATAGCTGCCATAGGAACGATCGGTCGAAAATTAAGTTTTTGTATGAAAAAACATTTTGTTTTCAAAATATATTGACCAAACTCGGCATTTATTAGTTTCACTATACTCCTCATATATATGCAATATCATATTAATATCGGACTACTATATCATATAGCTGCCATAGGAACGATCGGTCGAAAATAAAGTTTTTGTATGAAAAAACATTTTGTTTATCAAGATATTTTGACCAATCTCGGCATTAATTGATTTTACTATACTCCTCATATAAATGGAAAATCCTATTAAGATCTGACCACTATATCATATAGCTGCCATAGGAACGATCGGTCGAAAATTAAGTTTTTGTATGAAAAAACATTTTGTATTCAAGATATCTCGCCCAAACTCGGCATTTATTAGTTTTACTATACTCCTTATATATATGCAATATCCAATTAAGATCGGACCACTATATCATATAACTGCCATAGGAACGATCGATCGAAAACTAAGTTTTTGTATGAAAAAACATTTTGTTTATAAAGATATTTTGACCAAACTCGGCATTTATTAGTTTTACTTTACTCCCCACATAAATTCGGAATCCTATTTAGATCGGACCTCAATATCATATAGCTGCCATAGGAACGATCGGTCGTAAATTATCTTTTTGTATGAAAAAACATTTTGTTTTCAAGATATCTTGACCAAACTCGGTGTTTATTAGTTTTACTATACTCCTCATATATATGCAATATCATATTAAGATCGGACTACTATATCATATAGCTGCCATTGGATCGATCGGTCGAAAATTAAGTTTTTGTATGAAAAAACATTTTGTTTTACAAGATATCTCGACCAAACTCAGCAATTATTAGTTTTACTTTACTCCTTATATTTATCCAATATCCAATTAAGATCGGACCACTATATTATATAGCTGCCATAGGAATGATCGGTCGAAAATTAATTTGAATGAAAAAAATTTTGTTTTTCAAGATATCATGACCAAGCTCGGCATTTATTAGTTTTACTATATTCCTCATATATATGCAAAATCCTATTTAGATCGGACCACTATATCATATAGTGGTATAGGTAGTATAGAACGAGCGGTGAAAAACTAATTTTTTGTATGAAAAAACATTGTGTTCATCAAGATATCTTGTCCAAACTCGGCATTTATTAGTTTCACTATACTCCTCATATATATGCAAAATCCTATTAAGATCGGACGACTATATCATATAGCTGCCATAGGAACGATCGGTGGAAAATTAAGTTTATGTATGAAAAAACATTTTGTTTATCAAGATTACTTGACCAAACTCGGCATTTATTATACCCTTGCAGAGGGTATTATAATTTTGTCGAGAAATGTGTAACGCATAGAAGGAGACATCTCCGACCCCATAAAGTATATATATTCGTATATTTTTTTTGCATGTTCCAGGAAAAATGTTATAATTTAGGAATTCGCCGGAATTTTAATAGGCGACTCCGATTAGCTTGCGTAAACAACCGCACAAAATATTTGGCTCATTTGAAAGGCACCCCCTTTTTCATCTTCACTTTTCGTTCAGTTTCGAAAGCACTATCTTACAGACTTCCATTGTTTGGGTTGATTTTATTTAACTATACTCGTTATATATATGCAAAATCCTATAAAGATCGGACCACTATATCATATAGTTGCCATAGGAACGATCGGTCGAAAATAAGGTTGTTGTATAATAAAACATTTTGTTTTTCAAGACATCTTGACCAAACTCGGCATTTATTAGTTTTAGTATGCTCAACATATATATGCAAAATCATATTAAGATCGGACCACTATATCATATAGTTGCCATCGGAACGATCGGTCGAAAATAAGGTTGTTGTATAATAAAACATTTTGTTTTTCAAGATATCTTGTCCAAACTCGGCATTAACTATTTTCCCTGTGCTTCTTGGATACGGGCAAAGCACTATAAGCATTATGAAAAGGTTGGGTCTGCAAGGGTATAAGACCTTCGGCGTGCCGAAGATAGCCTTTCTTTCTCGTTTTTTTTTGTCATCTGCTTAGTGTATGGGAAGAAGCGGGAGGGGTAGAGGTTAACATCTATTCTTTGGGGGATGTCAAAGGGGTGTGTTCTTTTGACCCGTCTCGATGTTGCGCTGTCGTCGTAGGTTGGTGGCGAAATTGTTTGGGTGGCTGCCCTGGCGATGTAGCCATCACTCAACTAACCTCCTTTAACCAAGTAATATTTAGCTGGCAGATAAAATTTGCAGCGCTTTATTTTGAAACCACTAAATCATGCTAAGGCTGCTTCTCCTATGGCGATGGTCCCATAAATTTTTCAAGCTGTAAATTATTTATATTGAAACAAATTCCAAAGTAGGACAGAACATGTCTCATCAAATTTTGTAAATCAAAATTTAAGGAAATGAAGTGACGGTAACATCAAAGATTAATTAAAACTTCAGAGTTTGATGACAACATAAATGGGTAAAGACAAGTTAGCGTGCTTTCTAAGTGGCCAGGAAGCAACACAAATTATAAACATATGAAAGAATCAAACATTAATCTGGCTAACACAAAGCATTGCATTCTTGAATCAAGTATTGTTTGGTATGTTTTTCAGACTTATTGCGCTGAATTTAAGGACGGATAAGTATTGAATCAAGTTTTTTTTGATTCTTAATATAACAACCCATATGTTCTAAATACAATCGCAGTTTAAGCCTAAACAAGGCTTCTATATTTCTTGATTCAAGAGCTCTCGAACTTAAGCCATACTAAATTTATGAGCCAAAATACTTGAATTAATGACATTTTGGTCTTTAATTAAGATCAAGATTTTCTGATCATATTTCAAGTACACCTTAAAGTTGGTAGAAGATTAATTTATTCTTGGAACAAGCCCCAATCAGTCCAAGAACTCCCATACTATAATTAGAACCAAAGTGTACTTTTTATACCCTTGCAGAGGGTATTATAATTTTGTCGTGAAATGTGTAACGCATAGAAGTAGACATCTCCGACCCCATAAAGTATGTTTATTCTTGATCAGCATCAACAGCCGAGTCGATATAGCCATGTCCGTCTGTCCGTCTGACCATCTGTCCGTCTGTCTGTTTCTATGCGAACTAGTCCCTCCGATTTAAAGCTATCTTAATGTAACTTTGCAGAAGTCCCTTTTTCTGTTGCACGCAGCACATATGTCAAAGCCAGCTAGATCGGACCACTATATCATATAGCTGCCATAGGAACGATCGGTCGAAAATTAAGTTGTTGTATGAAAAAACATTTTGTTTTTCAAGATAACTTGACCAAACTCGGCATTTATTAGTTTTACTATACTCCTCATATATAAGCAAAATTCTATTAAGATCGGACCACTATATCATATAGCTGACATAGGAGCGATCGGTCGAAAATTAAGTTGTATGAAACATATCTTGACCAAACTCGGCATTTATTACTTTTACTATACTTCTCATATATAGGCAAAGTCCTATAAGGATTGGACCACTATATCATATAGCTGCCATCGGTCGAAAATTAAGTTTTTGTATGAAAAAACATTTTGTTTTTCAAGATATCTCGACCAACCTCGGCATTAATTAGTTGTACTATACTACTCATATATATGCAAAATCCTATTAACATCGGACTTCTATATCATATATCTGCCAGAGGAACGATCAGTCGAGATCTAGGCTTTTGATTTAAAACCTTTTTTGTTTATCAAGATATCTTGACCAAACTCGGCATTAACTAGTTTCCCTGTGCTTCTAAGGTACGGGCAAAGCACTATAAGCATTATGAAAATGTTGGGTCTGCAAGGGTATTAGATCTTCGGCGTGCCGAAGATATCATTTCTTTCTTGTTTTCTATTGTTCTTGAATTGCACACACAGTGACGACAACCATGCTCCGTTTAGGTTTTATTTTTAATCTGAATTCTTATTCGATACATGGAAAGAGCTTAAGCTAAATCCAAATTGTTCTTTTCCTATGTACTCTGTATATATGTTTATACAGAAGGCATTAACATAAGAAATGTATATAGCGAACCAGCATGGAATGCAGAAGGTATAATAATTATTAATCTAACCTACACAGAGCATACGTCCGGTCACTCGGCATTAAACCACCTGACCATTAAAATCTTCCCGTTTTTTGGACAATAATTAAATCATTTCGGTAGAGGTAAACATCTACTCTTTGGAGGATGTCAAGGGGGTGTGTTCTTTTGACCCGTATATCGTCCAATAGGTTGGTGGCGAGATTGTTTGGGTTGTTGCCCTGGCGATGTAGCGATCACTTAACTTACCTCCTTTAACCAAGCAATATTTAGCTGGCAGATAAAATTCGAAAAAGCTGAATCATGCTGAGGTTCCTCCTGCTGGCGGGACCCCAAAGATGGACGCCTTTAGACCATTTGCTAACAGCATCAATTTTGACTGCCTCCCGATCAGCCAGGATATCGGCTGTGTACAACACTCGCTATCGATGGTCCCATAAATTTTTCAAGCTGTAAATTATTTATATTGAATCAAATTCCAAAGTAGGACAGAACATGTCTCATCAAATTTTGTAAATCAAACTTTAAGGAAATGAAGTGACGTCAACATCAAAGATGGCTTTTTAAACTTCAGGAGGTTGATGACAACATAAATGGGTAAAGACAAGTTAGCGTGCTTTCTAAGTGGGCAGGAAGCAACACAAATTATAAACATATGAAAGAATCAAACATTAATCTGGCTAACACAAAGCATTGCATTCTTGAATTAAGCATTGTTTGGTATGTTTTTATACCCTGAACCCATTAAAAATGATTGTAAGGGTATATTGTATTTGTGCGAAAGCCAAATGTATGTAACAGGCAGAAGGAAGCATCTCCGACCCCATAAAGTATATATATTGTTGATCAGCATCAATAGCCATGACGATCTAGTCATGTCCGTCTGTCTGTCCGTCCGTCCGTATGTATAAACGCAAGGATCTCAAAACCTATAAGAGCTAGAGACTTGAAATTTTAGATGTAGATGCTAGTTCTCATGATTGGGCCCCACTCACGATAAACAGATTGATTTGCTTGTGCGCAAAGTAGGTGAGCTTTAATATAAATTGTATTTTCCGACTTCAGTTACAGTTACTATCGTGCTTTGTCAGCCCCAGTTAAATAATATTTTATGGTCATGCATAGGCATAATCGAACAGAAGATTAGCTAATTTATTTACGCGTTAGTAATATCAATTTTGTCACTGTCGAGTGTTCCATTTAGATGTGTGATATTCAACAAGGACCACAGGGACCGCAGGGAACTTGAGGACCACACGGCCCAACGGGTCCACAATGCGTGTTCCATGGCGTTGGAGCACAAGGATAACAGGGTCCACACTCCGGCGATTCGTAGGGGCAGGGGGGTGAACAAGGTCCGCACGGTCCGCAAGGACCACAAGGTCCATTTCCCAATGGTCCACAACCTGTTCCGCACGGACCACAAGGTGCGGGAATAAAGGGCCCTGAAGGCATTGTCAAACCACACGGTCCGCAATTTGGCACAGCGCAAGGCCCACCACAGGGTCCACATGGTCCACCACAGGGTCCACATGGTCCACAACGTCCTGGTCCACACGGTCCGCAACGCCCTGGTCCACACGGTCCACAAGGCCCACAAGGTCCACAGCGAGTCTCGCACACTGGATATTGATTTGTGGAGAAGCAAGGAAGTGGACAACAAGCGCCACCTGGTGCACATGGTCCGATTGGGCACGGTGGACAAGCGGCACTGGGCTTGTAGTTTATAGGTCCGTTCGGGTAGCAACAGTACTCGCGTGGCGGTGGTATATCGATAGTTTGTGGTTTCGGTTGGCACAATATGGACTGGCAAACTTCTCTAGGTTCGCATACACGCTTCGGATAGCAAACAACATAGGGATCGGGTATCATGGACGGATAATATATGACACGAGGCTCGCGAACCATTTGCGAGACCCAAATGAGTTTTGGAACCTTGATAACCCGAGTCGCATCCACTACTTTAGGAACAGTAATTTGACGACAACGATTTACAACCATAGGCTCTGGCACAATCTTCTCCGTAAATACAACTCGCTTTTTGCATATAAGGCGCGGAGGTTGCTGTACAGTTATGCACTTGGGAAATGGCGGTGGAATGCGCGGTGCACATTGCGGCAAGGCTTCCAACTGCGCTGCATTGTAACACTTTGGCGAGCACTCGAAAGGTCCACAGCAAGGATCACAAGGGCTGCACGGTCCGCAAGGAGAACACATTGTGAAAAAAAAACAGAAAAAAATTTATTTTGATTTTAATAAAATTTTAAATTTTGTTGTTACAATTTGGATGCTGGTCGAATTGAAAATGAATGTATGAGCTATGCGTGCCGTACAAGGACCATATTTGCTGCCTGAAATATCAAAGCCTACTTAGTTTTAAATTAACAACATAACTAAAAATATTTTTTCTAACATATATATGTCACTAAAAGTATTTTTTCTAACATGTTTATAATGTTTAAAAGTGTAAATAGGTCATTAAATGTAAAACGCATTGATGCGTTACACATTTTACCTAATACCTTATAATGCCCTTTTAAGTGTATAAAAACAAATTGAATGAACAATGTCAAAAATTTGGAATAAAGTGATAATTTTAATATCTTCATTAAAACAAATAGGCGCTAATAGAGGCTTTAAAAAATGGAAAACTGGACATTTATTGATTTGACTATTTGCCTCACGTATGAACCAAAGCTTTTCAATAACGGAAATCTTTATCTCAAGCATCTGTGAAGGAATAATTTGTAAATGGAACGATTTTCTATTTTATAAAATTCTTCACCAAACCTGCCTAAGATATACTCAAACAAGTAAGAGGTTCTAGTCGGGAGCTCCCGACTAGGGGATACCCTGAACCTTCTTCTTCCAACATTAAATGATGTATATATTCTATTTTAGAAGCTATATGTCAAGTTCAGCACAGTCGAGTCGATAGTCGAACTAGTCCCTCAGTTTTAAAGCTATCTTAATGAAACTTTGCAGAACTCCCTCTTTCTGTTGCACGCAGCACATATGTCAAAACCAGCTGGATCGGACCACACTATCATATACCTGCCATAGGAACGACCGGTCGAAAATGACGTTGTTGTATGAAAAAAACATTTTGATTTTCAAGACATCTTGACCAAACTCGGCATTAATTAGTTTCACCATACTCCTCATATATAGGCAAAACCCTATTAAGATGGGACCACTATATCATGTATCTGTCATAGGAACGATCGGTCGAAAATTAAGTTGCTGTATGAAAAATATATCTTGTTTTTTAATATATCCTGACCAAATTCGGCATTAATTAGTAGGGACCACTATATCATATATTACCATAGGAACGATCGGTCGAAAATTAAGTTGTTGTATGAAAAAACATTTTGTTTACCTTGACCAAACTCGCCATTTATTATACCCTTGCTGAGGGTATTGTAATTTCGTCGTGAAATGTGTAACGCATAGAAGGAGACATCTCCGACCCAATAAAGTACATATATTCTTGATCAGCATCAACAGCCGAGTCGATATAGCCATGTCCGTCTGTCCGTCAGTGTGCTTCTATGTGAAGTAATCTCTCAGTTTTAAAACTATCTTAATGAAACTTTGCATAAGTCCCATTTCCTGTTGCACGCAGCACATATGGCAAAACCAGCTGGATCGGACCACTATATCATATTTTACTTTACTCCTCGTATATATGCAAAATCCTATTAAGGTCGGTACACAATATCATATAGCTGCCATAATAGCGATCGGTCAAAAACCACGTTTTTCATTAAAAACCTTTTATAAGCCTTGCAGAGGGTATTATAATTTTATCGTGAATTGTGTAACACATAGAAGGAGACATCTCCGACCCCATAAAGTACATATATTCTTGATTAGCATCTAAAGCCGAGTCCCTATAGCCATGTCCGTCTGTCCGTCCGTCTGTTTCTATATAAACTAGTCTCTCAGTTTTAAAGCTATCTTAATGAAACTTTGTAGGCGTCCCTTTTTCTGTTGCACGCAGCACATATGTCAAAACCAGCTGGATTGGACCCATATATCATATAGCTGCCATAGGAACGATCGGTCGAAAAGTAGATTCTTGTATAAAAAAACATTTTGTTTTTCAATATATCGTGACCAAACTCGGCGAAAATTAGTTTTACTATACTCGTCATATATAGGTAAAATCCTTTTCAGATGGGACCACTATATCATATATCTGTCATAGGAACGATCGGTCGAAAATTAAGTTGTTGTATGAAAAAACATTTTGTTTTTCAACATATCTTGACCAAACTCGGCATTAATTAGTTTTACTATACTCCTCATATAAAGGTAAAATCCTATTAAGATGGGACTACTATATCATATGTCTGCCATAGGAACGATCGGTCGAAAATTAAGTTGTTGTATGAAAAAACATTTTGTTTATCAAGATAGCTTGACCAAACTCGGCATTTATTATACCCTTGCTGGGGGTATTAAAATATCGTCGTGAAATGTGTAACGCATCGAAGGAGACATCTCCGACCCCATAAAGTACATATATTCTTGATCAGCATCAAAAGCCGAGTCGATATAGCCATGTCCGTCTGTCCGTCTGTCTGTTTCTATATAAACTAGTCTCTCAGTTTTAAAGCTATCTTAATGAAACTTTGCAGAAGTCCCTTTTTCTGTTGCACGCAGCACATATGTCAAAACCAGCTGGATTGGACCCATATATCATATAGCTGCCATTGTTTTTCAATATATCGTGACCAAACCCGGCATTAATTAGTTTTACTATACTCCTCACATATAGGCAAAATTCTATTAAGATCGGACCACTATATCATGTATATGCCATAGGAACGATCGGTCGAAAATTAAGTAGTTGTATGAAAAAACATTTTGTTTTTCAATATATCTTGACCAAACTCGGCATTAATTAGTTTTACTATACTCCTCATATAAAGGCAAAATCCTATTAAGATGGGACTACTATATCATATGTCTGCCATAGGAACGATCGGTCGAAAATTAAGTTGTTGTATGAAAAAACATTTTGTTTATCAAGATAGCTTGACCAAACTCGGCATTTATTATACCCTTGCTGGGGGTATTAAAATATCGTCGTGAAATGTGTAACGCATCGAAGGAGACATCTCCGACCCCATAAAGTACATATATTCTTGATCAGCATCAAAAGCCGAGTCGATATAGCCATGTCCGTCTGTCCGTCTGTCTGTTTCTATATAAACTAGTCTCTCAGTTTTAAAGCTATCTTAATAAAACTTTGCAGAAGTCCCTTTTTCTGTTGCACGCAGCACATATGTCAAAACCAGCTGGATTGGACCCATATATCATATAGCTGCCATAGGAACGATCGGTCGAAAAGTATAAAAAAACATTTTGTTTTTCAATATATCGTGACCAAACTCGGCGAAAATTAGTTTTACTATACTCGTCATATATAGATAAAATCCTTTTAAGATGGGACCACTATATCATATATCTGTCATAGGAACGATCGGTCGAAAATTAAGTTGTTGTATGAAAAAACATTTTGTTTTTCAACATATCTTGACCAAACTCGACATTAATTAGTTTTACTATACTCCTCATATAAAGGCAAAATCCTATTAAGATGGGACTACTATATCATATATCTGCCATAGGAACGATCGGTCGAAAATGACGTTGTTGTATGAAAAAAACATTTTGTTTTTCAAGACATCTTGACCAAACTCGGCATTAATTAGTTTTACTATACTCCTCATATATAGGCAAAATCCTATTAAGATGGGACCACTATATCATGTATCTGTCATAGGAACGATCGGTCGAAAATTAAGTTGTTGTATGAAAAATATATCTTGTTTTTCAATATATCCTGACCAAATTCGGCATTAATTAGTAGGGACCACTATATCATATATCTGCCATAGGAACGATCGGTCGAAAATTAAGTTGTTGTATGAAAAAACATTTTGTTTACCTTGACCAAACTCGCCATTTATTATACCCTTGCTGAGGGTATTGTAATTTCTTCGTGAAATGTGTAACGCATAGAAGGAGACATCTCCGACCCAATAAAGTACATATATTCTTGATCAGCATCAACAGCCGAGTCGATATAGCCATGTCCGTCTGTCCGTCTGTGTGCTTCTATGTGAAGTAGTCTCTCAGTTTTAAAACTATCTTAATGAAACTTTGCATAAGTCCCATTTTCTGTTGCACGCAGCACATATGGCAAAACCAGCTGGATCGGACCACTATATCATATTTTACTTTACTCCTCGTATATATGCAAAATCCTATTAAGGTCGGTACACAATATCATATAGCTGCCATAATAGCGATCGGTCAAAAACCAGGTTTTTCATTAAAAACCTTTATATACCCTTGCAGAGGGTATTATAATTTTATCGTGAATTGTGTAACACATAGAATTAGACATCTCCGACCCCATAAAGTATATATATTCCTGATCAGCATTAACAGCCGAGTCGATATAGCCATGTTCGTCTGTCCGTCTGACAGTTTCTATGCGAACTAGTCCTTCAGTTTAAAAGCTATTTTAATGAAACTTTGCAGAAGTCCCTTTTTCTGTTGCACGCAGCACATATGTCAAAACCAGCTGGATTCGACCACTATATCATATAGCTGCCATAGGAAGGATCGGTCAAAAACTAAGTTTTTGTATGAAAAAACATTTTGTTTTTCAACATATCTTGACCAAACTCGGCATTAATTAGTTTTACTATACTCCTCATATAAAGGCAAAATCCTATTAAGATGGGACTACTATATCATATATCTGCCATAGGAACGATCGGTCGAAAATGACGTTGTTGTATGAAAAAAACATTTTGTTTTTCAAGATATCTTGACCAAACTCGGCATTAATTAGTTTTACTATACTCCTCATATATAGGCAAAATCCTATTAAGATGGGACCACTATATCATATATCTGTCATAGGAACGATCGGTCGAAAATTAAGTTGTTGTATGAAAAATATATCTTGTTTTTCAATATATCCTGACCAAATTCGGCATTAATTAGTAGGGACCACTATATCATATATCTGCCATAGGAACGATCGGTCGAAAATTAAGTTGTTGTATGAAAAAACATTTTGTTTACCTTGACCAAACTCGCCATTTATTATACCCTTGCTGAGGGTATTGTAATTTCTTCGTGAAATGTGTAACGCATAGAAGGAGACATCTCCGACCCAATAAAGTACATATATTCTTGATCAGCATCAACAGCCGAGTCGATATAGCCATGTCCGTCTGTCCGTCTGTGTGCTTCTATGTGAAGTAGTCTCTCAGTTTTAAAACTATCTTAATGAAACTTTGCATAAGTCCCATTTTCTGTTGCACGCAGCACATATGGCAAAACCAGCTGGATCGGACCACTATATCATATTTTACTTTACTCCTCGTATATATGCAAAATCCTATTAAGGTCGGTACACAATATCATATAGCTGCCATAATAGCGATCGGTCAAAAACCAGGTTTTTCATTAAAAACCTTTATATACCCTTGCAGAGGGTATTATAATTTTATCGTGAATTGTGTAACACATAGAATTAGACATCTCCGACCCCATAAAGTATATATATTCCTGATCAGCATTAACAGCCGAGTCGATATAGCCATGTTCGTCTGTCCGTCTGACAGTTTCTATGCGAACTAGTCCTTCAGTTTAAAAGCTATTTTAATGAAACTTTGCAGAAGTCCCTTTTTCTGTTGCACGCAGCACATATGTCAAAACCAGCTGGATTCGACCACTATATCATATAGCTGCCATAGGAAGGATCGGTCAAAAACTAAGTTTTTGTATGAAAAAACATTTTGTTTTTCAACATATCGTGACCAAACTCGGCGAAAATTAGTTTTACTATACTCGTCATATATAGATAAAATCCTTTTAAGATGGGACCACTATATCATATATCTGTCATAGGAACGATCGGTCGAAAATTAAGTTGTTGTATGAAAAAACATTTTGTTTTTCAACATATCTTGACCAAACTCGACATTAATTAGTTTTACTATACTCCTCATATAAAGGCAAAATCCTATTAAGATGGGACTACTATATCATATATCTGCCATAGGAACGATCGGTCGAAAATGACGTTGTTGTATGAAAAAAACATTTTGTTTTTCAAGATATCTTGACCAAACTCGGCATTAATTAGTTTTACTATACTCCTCATATATAGGCAAAATCCTATTAAGATGGGACCACTATATCATATATCTGTCATAGGAACGATCGGTCGAAAATTAAGTTGTTGTATGAAAAATATATCTTGTTTTTCAATATATCCTGACCAAATTCGGCATTAATTAGTAGGGACCACTATATCATATATCTGCCATAGGAACGATCGGTCGAAAATTAAGTTGTTGTATGAAAAAACATTTTGTTTACCTTGACCAAACTCGCCATTTATTATACCCTTGCTGAGGGTATTGTAATTTCTTCGTGAAATGTGTAACGCATAGAAGGAGACATCTCCGACCCAATAAAGTACATATATTCTTGATCAGCATCAACAGCCGAGTCGATATAGCCATGTCCGTCTGTCCGTCTGTGTGCTTCTATGTGAAGTAGTCTCTCAGTTTTAAAACTATCTTAATGAAACTTTGCATAAGTCCCATTTTCTGTTGCACGCAGCACATATGGCAAAACCAGCTGGATCGGACCACTATATCATATTTTACTTTACTCCTCGTATATATGCAAAATCCTATTAAGGTCGGTACACAATATCATATAGCTGCCATAATAGCGATCGGTCAAAAACCAGGTTTTTCATTAAAAACCTTTATATACCCTTGCAGAGGGTATTATAATTTTATCGTGAATTGTGTAACACATAGAATTAGACATCTCCGACCCCATAAAGTATATATATTCCTGATCAGCATTAACAGCCGAGTCGATATAGCCATGTTCGTCTGTCCGTCTGACAGTTTCTATGCGAACTAGTCCTTCAGTTTAAAAGCTATTTTAATGAAACTTTGCAGAAGTCCCTTTTTCTGTTGCACGCAGCACATATGTCAAAACCAGCTGGATTCGACCACTATATCATATAGCTGCCATAGGAAGGATCGGTCAAAAACTAAGTTTTTGTATGAAAAAACATTTTGTTTTTCAACATATCTTGACCAAACTCGGCATTAATTAGTTTTACTATACTCCTCATATAAAGGCAAAATCCTATTAAGATGGGACTACTATATCATATATCTGCCATAGGAACGATCGGTCGAAAATGACGTTGTTGTATGAAAAAAACATTTTGTTTTTCAAGACATCTTGACCAAACTCGGCATTAATTAGTTTTACTATACTCCTCATATATAGGCAAAATCCTATTAAGATGGGACCAGTATATCATGTATCTGTCATAGGAACGATCGGTCGAAAATTAAGTTGTTGTATGAAAAATATATCTTGTTTTTCAATATATCCTGACCAAATTCGGCATTAATTAGTAGGGACCACTATATCATATATCTGCCATAGGAACGATCGGTCGAAAATTAAGTTGTTGTACGAAAAAACATTTTGTTTACCTTGACCAAACTCGCCATTTATTATACCCTTGCTGAGGGTATTGTAATTTCGTCGTGAAATGTGTAACGCATAGAAGGAGACATCTCCGACCCAATAAAGTACATATATTCTTGATCAGCATCAACAGCCGAGTCGATATAGCCATGTCCGTCTGTCCGTCTGTGTGCTTCTATGTGAAGTAGTCTCTCAGTTTTAAAACTATCTTAATGAAACTTTGCATAAGTCCCATTTTCTGTTGCACGCAGCACATATGGCAAAACCAGCTGGATCGGACCACTATATCATATTTTACTTTACTCCTCGTATATATGCAAAATCCTATTAAGGTCGGTACACAATATCATATAGCTGCCATAATAGCGATCGGTCAAAAACCAGGTTTTTCATTAAAAACCTTTATATACCCTTGCAGAGGGTATTATAATTTTATCGTGAATTGTGTAACACATAGAAGTAGACATCTCCGACCCCATAAAGTATATATATTCCTGATCAGCATTAACAGCCGAGTCGATATAGCCATGTTCGTCTGTCCGTCTGACAGTTTCTATGCGAACTAGTCCTTCAGTTTAAAAGCTATTTTAATGAAACTTTGCAGAAGTCCCTTTTTCTGTTGCACGCAGCACATATGTCAAAACCAGCTGGATTCGACCACTATATCATACAGCTGCCATAGGAAGGATCGGTCAAAAACTAAGTTTTTGTATGAAAAAACATTTTGTTTTTCAACATATCTTGACCAAACTCGGCATTAATTAGTTTTACTATACTCCTCATATAAAGGCAAAATCCTATTAAGATGGGACTACTATATCATATATCTGCCATAGGAACGATCGGTCGAAAATGACGTTGTTGTATTAAAAAACATTTTGTTTTTCAAGATATCTTGACCAAACCCGGCATCAATTAGTTTTACTATACTCCTCATATAAAGGCAAAATCCTATTAAGATGGGACTACTATATCATATATCTGCCATAGGAACGATCGGTCGAAAATGACGTTGTATGAAAAAAACATTTTGTTTTTCAAGATATCTTGACCAAACCCGGCATCAATTAGTTTTACTATACTCGTCATATATAGGCAAAATCCTATTAAGATCAGAAAACTATATCGTATAGCTGACATAGGAACGATCGGTCGAAAATTAAGTTGCATGAAAAAACATTTTGTTTTTCAAAATATCTTGACCAAACTCGGCAATCATTAGTTTTACTAAACTCCTCATTAATAGGGAAAATCCTATCAAGATCGGACCACTATATCATATAGCTGCCATAGGAACAACTGGTCGAAACATTTGTTGTTGTATGGACAAATTTGTGGTTTTTCACGATATATTGACCAAACCCGGCAATAATTAGTTTTACTATACTCCTCAAATATAGGCAAAATCCTATCAAGATGGGACCACTTTATCATGTATATGTCATAGGAACGATCGGTTGAAAATTAAGCTGTTGCATGAAAAAACATTTTGTTTTTCAATATATCTTGACCAAACTCGGCATTAATTAGTTTTACTATACTCCTTATATATAGGCAAAATCCTATTAAGATGGGACCACTATATCATTTATCTGCCATAGGAACGATCGGTCGAAACGTAGATTCTTGTATACAAAAACATTTTGTGTTTCAATATATCGTGACCAAACTCGGCAAAAATTAATTTTATTATACTCGTCATATATAGGTAAAATCCTTTTAAGATGGCACCACTATATCATATATCTGTTATAGGAACGATCGGTCGAAAACTAAGTTTTTGTACTAAAAAACATGTTGTTTTTCAAGATATCTTGACCAAACTCGGCGAAAATTAGTTTTACTATACTCGTCATATATAGGTAATATCCTATTAAGATGGGACCACTATATCATATATCTGTCATGGGAACGATCGGTCGAAAATTAAGTTGTATAAAAAAACATTTTGTTTTTCAAGATATCTCGACCAAACTCGGCAATAATTAGTTTTACTATACTCGTCATATATAGGTAAAATCCTATTAAGATGGGACCACTATATCATATATCTGTCATAGGATTGATCGGTCGAAAATTAAGTTGTATGAAAAAAAATTTTGTTTTTCAAGATTTATTGACCAAACTTGGCATTTATTAGTTTAACATGGACCTTATATATATATACAAAATCCAATCAACATCGGTCCGCAATATCAAATAGCTGCCATAGGAACGACCTGTCGAAAATGACGTTGTTGTATGATAAAAACATTTTGTTTTTCAAGACATCTTGACCAAGCTCGGCATTATTTAGTTTCACTATAATCCTCATATATAGGCAATATCCTATTAAGATGGGACCACTATATCATGTATCTGTCATTGGAACGATCTGTCGAAAATTAAGTTGTTGTATAAAAAAACATTTTGTTGTTCAAGATATCTTGACCAAACTCGACATTAATTAGTTTTACTATACTCCTCATATATAGGCAAAATCCTATTATATCTATATCATATATCTGCCATAGAAACGATCGGTCGAAAATTAAGTTGTTGTATGAAAAAACATTTTATTTTTCAAGATATCTTGACCAAACTCTACATTTGTTAGTTTTACTATACTCCTCATATATATGGAAAATCCTATTAAGATCGGGTCACGATATCATATAGCTGCCATAGGAACGATCGGTCGATACCTCACGCCTTGTTGCCCGGCCGTGGGAGCATCATGACATTCCCTCAATACTCTCTGCCGTTGATCACTAGCCACACATAGCTTCCAGGGAATGTAATCCTCGACGTCCGTCCGATGGCCCAAATGTTTCCTCTGTGTAGTCCAGGAACATGGCCGGCTCTTCGGTGATCCTGGCAGTCATACTCGCTACTCGCTAGAGTGGGGATTTTTAGTTTAATTTGCTGAATAAGTTCACTCGTTCATTTTCTGGCCACGAACTAAATCGGTCATTTAGTTCACTCGTTCAGCTTTTCAATCATAAGCGATGAATTCTGCTCGTCTATTCAGTCGGTCATGAACTATTAACGCTTAGTTCAGTTAAGCAGTCAAATCAAAATTGAAATTAAAATCCCGCCATCTTTTAAGAACTTAACATCTCAAAAGAATGTATCGTTCAGGAACGGCTGCTTAGTTGCATACAACGTTCATGACCGACTGAACGAGTTTCAAGAATGTAACGTTCATGACCGACTGGACGAGTACAGAATACATCGTTCATGATGACATATTTAGTTCACTGATCACTGAATAAGTTCAGTAGTTCATTTTAAAGACCCGTTTAATCGAACTTGGTCTGAACTAAACGACACAACTTTACTCGCGACCCATTTACTGGGGGCCTCAACCACCACTGCTTGCTGACAGGCCTCTAGACGACGCCTCGATAGTGCGTTGGCCACGACGTTGAGCTTCCCTCGCCGGTAGTGGACGTCGAATTGGAACTGTTGCAGCTCCAGTGTCCATCGCGCGATTCTTCCTGAGGGGCTCTCAATCGAGCTGAGCCACTTAAGTGCCAAATAATCCGTTATCACGTCGAACCGGTACCCTTCTAGGTAGCAACGCAACTTCCGGATCGATCAAACGATTGCCAAGCAGTCTTTCTCCGTGGTGGAATAGTTCACCTCAGCCTTCAGCAACTTCCGGCTCGCGTAATTCGAGAGGCTGGAGGACGATATACGGTCCCGCCGACAGCGCGTATGGAAGGAATTCAAGGAATACTTGATAGAGCTGAGGGCTCTAATGCATCAGGCCAGATATGATATGAGAGGGAAAAACATTCGGGAAGCAAGCCTGAAAGTCAAGTGGTCATAAGCTCGAGTAGCGCAGAGTGGGTGAAGCTAGGGAGTGTCCTAACGCACACGTCGTGTTCTGCTGGGGGTGTGGACGCCGGTGTGGAAGTAGCCGGGATTGTTGCCGCCGCATGGAGGCGGGAAACGGGTAACGGTGTCGCCTAGGTCATGGTCGGGTTGGCGCCGACACACACACACTATTGCCACTCGCAACTACATGAGTGAGGACTGCGTACGCAAGCGGGCGAAGAGTGGAGAATGTACAGGTGCGTGTTCGCCTGCCAGACGGGTCTGCGCTGGATGTAGAGAAGGCATTGTGGTTAGACATTGGCCTAGCGGGGAAGGTGATCAGCATGCCGATGCTCATCATGCCCTCCATTTTAGACCAGGTGGGTGCAATGCGCTGCGGCAAGGCATGACTGGTCTTAGAGACGGTGACGGCACCGGTCGCAAGGCCTGGGGCAAGAGGCCTCATGCGCCTAGAAGCGGTTGCCAGCTCGGCAACCAAAGGAAAAGGATGCGAGTGAGGAGCCGAAGGAAGGCCTCACGTGTCAAGAAGCGGGAGCACCTGCTCGGCAACAGAGTGGAGAGAAGTCGAAAGAAGGCCTCACGCGTCAGGGAACAGGAGTGCTTGGTCCCAACGGGAAAGACACGCAAGGGGCAGCGCAGAAGAGGCCTCACTCGAGATTGGACCGAGAGCTTGAAGCAGATCTACGCTGGTCATGGAGGCGGCACTGCGGAAATGTACCACCGAAAGGATGGATTAGGAGCAATGGCGAGGAGGCACAGGGGATCAGGAGCGACCGCCAGAGTGAACCGATCATGTAACTCTATATGGAGTCGGAGTATTGCCCGGAGGAGACGAGACGCAAAGCGAGCCCAGCATCGAAGAGGCAGAGTGGCCAGTGGATCTGGATCCGGAACTTAGGGAGTTCCTGGAGCCAGAAGCATTGAAGCAGAGCTATTATCAGAAGAATCCGGCCTTGCAGAGGGTGATCGACGAACAGGTGGATGAGCTGATCTAGGCATGTGCCACTGAGCCGTCGTGTAGTCCGCACAGCGCCCATTCTTGATACTCGTTCAGTCGGTCATGAACGTTGTATGCAACTAAGCAGTCGCTCCTGAACGATACATTCTTTTGAGATGTTAAGTTCTTAAAAGATGGCGGGATTTTAATTTCAATTTTGATTTGACTGCTTAACTGAACTACGCGTTAATAGTTCATGACCGACTGAACGAGTATCAAGAATGTAACGTTCATGACCGACTGGACGAGTACAGAATACATCGTTCATGATGACATATTTAGTTCACTGATCACTGAATAAGTTCAGTAGTTCATTTTAATGACCCGTTTAATCGAACTTGGTCTGAACTAAACGACACAACTTTACTCGCGACCCATTTACTGGGGGCCTCAACCACCACTGCTTGCTGACAGGCCTCTAGAGGACGCCTCGATAGTGCGTTGGCCACGACGTTGAGCTTCCCTCGCCGGTAGTGGACGTCGAATTGGACCTGTTGCAGCTCCAGTGTCCATGGCGCGATTCTTCCTGAGGGGCTCTCAATCGAGCTGAGCCACTTAAGTGCCAGATGATCCGTTATCACGTCGAACCGGTACCCTTCTAGGTAGCAACGCAACTTCCGGATCGATCAAACGATTGCCAAGCAGTCTTTTTCCGTGGTTAGTTCACCTCAGCCTTCAGCAACTTCCGGCTCGCGTCATCATCTGCGTCAGCCCAGCGCCTACGCCATACTCACTCTCGTCAGTCTGCAAGACGCACTTGGCGAAAAAGTCAATTGACGCAATGCTCCTCCTGCTCTTGATACCATATCAATTTTCGCCCCTGCTTTAAGAGCGCGGTAAACGGCTGTACCTGAGTCGCGAAGTTGGGAACGAAGCACCTGTACCATGACGCCATCACGAGACAGTGCCGCAACTGCTTACAATTGGTCGGGGCCCTCAGATTACGTATCGCCTTTACCATCTCAGAATCGGTATGTATTCCTTCCCCGCAAATGACATGTCCCAGATAGACCAACCTCTATTCAACCTGAGATTGGCCGCCCTTTACCGGCGTAATACATCGCTTAAATTTTCCATATGTTGCTCTTTCGTTGCCCCTATCACCACGACATCGTCTAGGTAGGGGAATTACCAAATGTATTCACCCGCCACGGGAAAAGACCACTTCCTGGGACTGTGCATTCGCTGCTATCGGCTGCCATCGGTATCTGTCAGTACCCGTGCTTCAAATCCAGAGCAGATATGAAGCGGGCGTGACGCAACCGCTCAAGAATGTGATTAATCCGGGACACATATATAATCATCTGGAATGGAATGCGCATTGAGTTGCCGGTAGTCGATGCACATACGCCACGCGACAGTCTTCTTCTTGACTATGACGATTGGGGCGCTGTGCGGACTACACGACGGCTCGGTAGCACCTGCCTGGATCAGCTCATCCACCTGTTCGTCGATCACCCTCTGCAAGGATTCTTCTGATAATAGCTCTGCTTCAATGCTTCTGGCTCCAGGAACTCCCTAAGTTCCGGATCCAGATCCACTGGCCACTCTGCCTCTCCGACTCCATATAGAGTTACATGATCGGTTCACTCTGGCGGTCGCTCCTGATCCCCTGTGCCTCCTCGCCATTGCTCCTAATCCATCCTTTCGGTGGTACATTTCCGCAGTGCCGCCTCCATGACCAGCGTAGATCTGCTGCAAGCTCTCGGTCCAATCTCGAGTGAGGCCTCTTCTGCGCTGCCCCTTGCGTGTCTTTCCCGTTGGGAGCAAGCACTCCTGTTCCCTGACGCGTGAGGCCTTCTTTCGACTTCTCTCCACTCTGTTGCCGAGCAGGTGCTCCCGCTTCTTAACACGTGAGGCCTTCCTTCGGCTCCTCACTCGCATCCTTTTCCTTTGGTTGCCGAGCTGGCAACCGCTTCTAGGCGCATGAGGCCTCTTGCCCCAAGCCTTGCGACCGGTGCCGTCACCGTCTCTAAGACCAGTCATGCCTTGCCGCAGCGCATTGCACCCACCTGGTTTAAAATGGAGGGCATGATGAGCATCCGCATGCTGATCACCTTCCCCGCTAGGCCAATGTCTAACCACAATGCTTTCTCTACATCCAGCGCAGACCCGTCTGGCAGGCGAACACGCACCTGTACATTCTCCACTCTTCGCCCGCTTGCGTACGCAGTCCTCACTCATGAAGTTGCGAGTGGCAATAGTGTGTGTGTGTCGGCGCCAACCCGACCATGACCTAGGCGACACCGTTACCCGTTTCCCGCCTCCATGCGGCGGCAACAATCCCGGCTACTTCTGCCCGGCGTCCACACCCCCAGCAGAACACGACGTGTGCGTTAGGACACTCCCTGGCAAGTGAGCTGTACCGACCTCACCCACTCTGCGCTACTCGAGCTTATGACCACTTGACTTTCAGGCTTGCTTCCCGAATGTTTTTCCCTCTCATATCATATCTGGCCTGATGCATTAGAGCCCTCAGCTCTATCAAGTATTCCTTGAATTCCTTCCATACGCGCTGTCGGCGAGACCGTATATCGTCCTCCAGCCTCTCGCAGTAGCGCGGTAGCAGAAAGAACTCCAAGAAACCCCTCCTAAATACTGACCATGGCACATCCCTCAGTCAACTACTCAAAATGTAATTAAAACATTATTAACAATGGATACCCTCTTATTCCAACACCAACTGCAGCTTGCGCTACGCGCTTTTTTGCTTGAGTAGGAATAAATATAAATTAAACAAGTAAGAGGTTCTAGTAGGGAACTCCCGACTAGGGAATACCCTGAAGCCTCTTATTCCAACAACAAATAAATTAACAAGTAAGAGGTTCTAGTCGGGAGCTCCCGACTAGGGGATACCCTGAACCCTCTTCTTCCAACATCAAATGCATATATATATTCTATTTTAGAAGCTATATATTAAGTTTGTTGACTCTAGCTCTTATTATTTACCAAAATTGCCCAAAAACAGGATATCGATATCGATTTTTATCGATAGCTTGGAAACGGAGTAAGTGATCGATTATCGGAAACAAACTCGATCTGCGCGGCAACTAGAAGCATCTACATCGAATTTCAGCTGGCAGCTATATGATATAGTGGTCCGATCATAA
Organism: Drosophila novamexicana; assembly: GCF_003285875.2. Lineage (NCBI taxonomy): Eukaryota > Metazoa > Arthropoda > Insecta > Diptera > Drosophilidae > Drosophila > Drosophila novamexicana. Next base: position 44,064 of record NW_020824944.1, on the reverse strand, counting down.
TAGGATTTTGCATATATATGAGGACCTTAGTAAAGATAATAATTGCCGAGTTTGGTCAAGATATCTTGATAAAAAAATATTTTTTTTTCATACAAAAACTTAATTTTCGACCAATCGTTCCTATGGCAGCTATATGATATAGTGGTCGGATCATAATAGGATTTTGCATATATATGAGGACCTTAGTAAAGCTAATAATTGCCGAGTTTGGTCAAGATATCTTGATAAAAAAATATTTTTTTTTCATACAAAAACTTAATTTTCGACCGATCGTTCCTATGGCAGCTATATGATATAGTGGTCCGATCCAGCTGGTTTTCACATATGTGCTGCGTGCAACAGAAAGACGGACTTCTGCAAAATTTCATTAGGATAGCTTTAAAGTTGTGGGACTAGTCCGCATAGAAACAGACAGACGGACAGACGGACATGGCTATATCGACTCGGGTGTTGATGCTGATCAAGAATATATTTACTTTATGGGGTCGGCGATGTCTCCTTCTATGCGTTACACATTTCACGACAAAATTATAATACCCTCTGCAAGGGTATAACAAGTAAGAGGTTCTAGTCGGAAGGTCCCGAGTAGGGGATACCCTGAACCCTCTTATTCCAACACCAAATAAATTAATAAAAAAAAGTTCCCTTGGGTCGAACTCGCAACTGACAGCATTACTTGCTTTCGACTCTACTCAACAGCCACACCGGCAAAAAAAAAATACTTTCCCCGGTAGGGCTCGAACTCGCGACAGACCTTGCTATGCCTCTACTCAGCCGCCTCACCAGCAATTACGTACTTATGAAAAAAAAGAGGAACTAAAATAACATTACAAAAAAAAAAAAGATGCAATTACCATGCCAAAGAATGCGAAGCAGACGCGCGTGAATGTGTTTGTGTACATGTATACAGAAATTCTTAAAGCTATTGCCCCATTCAATTGCGCAGTTGCAAATAACTTTGGTTTTTCTTAACCGATCTTTATGAAATTATCTACTGTATATCGTATTGTACCATAGAATATTTGTGTATTCTGAAAAAGTCAATTACATTTAAATTGTGGCTAAAATTGGTTGGCAATAAAAGTTGGGTTATTAACTTGATTAATAGCTCTGGGGTGATAGCGGGTAGGTGGCGAAAGGTATGAAATGAAAGATAATTGAAATATCTATAACATTCTAGAAGCAACATATCATATTTGGTGGCTCTAGTTCTTATTATTTACACAATTTGCTAAAAAAAAACAGGATGTCGATATGCAAATACAATGGGTTTAGGGTATAAAAAGTAAGAGGTTCTAGTCAGGAGCTCCCGACTAGGGGATACCCTTATTCCAACACCAAATAAATTAATAACAAGTAAGAGGTTCTAGTCGGGAGCTCCCGACTAGGGGTTACCCTGAACCCTCTACTTCCAACATCAAATGCATATATATATTCTATTTTACTCTAGCTCTTGTTATTTACCAAAATTGGCCAAAAAACAGGATATCGATTTTTATCGATTGCTTGGAAACTGAGTAAGTTATCGATTATCGGAAACAAACTCGATCTGCGCGGGATCAAGGACCATCTACATCTAAAATTTCAAGTCTCTAGCTCATATAGGTTTTGAGATCCTTGCGTTCATACATACGGACGGACGGACAGACAGACGGACATGGCTAGATCAAGTCGGCTATTGATGCTGATCAAGAATATATATACTTTATGGGGTCGGAGATGCTTCCATCTGCCTGTTACATACATTTGGCTTTCGCACAAATAAAACCCATTTTTAAAGGGTTCAGGGTATAAAAAGGATAATTACCAACACCAGAGATGATATCCCCGGCTGGAAATTGCGATCGTCTGCCACTCGGAAGGGCTCATTTTGTTTCTCGCTGATGAGCTTGGATGGAGTCTGGTACTGAAGGTTAGGCATCACCTGAAGGATGACCTCTCGTTGGAAGCCGGACATCCTAATACGGATGACGGCCGAGCAAGCATTGTCTGTACCGACGTGGGTGGCGAATAGCCCGAACGTCTTTGTCAAAGATGCGTTGATAAGACTTCCCGGACAGCACGGGTCTAAAAGTGCCCGAGTATCGCGGGTCGACTTGCCGTTTCCAAGGCGGATTGGTGCTCTCGGGAGCACGGTTGTCGTCTTGTGCTCCATTAAGGTGGACAGGGAGGTAAAGCCAGCGGATAAAGGCGGCGCGTTGGGCCTTGGTGGTGCGCATTGGCTGGGATCGCTTTGGATATCGCGATAACGGGCGACGCACATCTTGGAGGTGAAGCAGGGTGTGATGGTCGCCATGGCACTTGCGGCACTTGTCCTTGCGTCAACGAACTCCCCGCAGTATTTTTGGGCTATACAGTTTGGGCAAAATTTATTCACCAGAACTGCTCGGAGTCTCTTCCCTGGAGATAGCCGCAAAGTTTCTGACATTTTCGTAGTGCGTGGATTCCTCGGCATATTCGGCATCGGAACCGCTCTGTTGCCGGGCGGCTCTTGGATCGGCCATGTTGGCCTTGTGGCGCGGAGACATCGTGCTGTTACGTTAAGAATGGAAATAAAATAAATATTAACTATGCGGTTCTAAACGGTTTCTTGATAAACAATTAAGAAGTGCTAGTCGGGAGCTCCCAACTAGGGGATACCCTGAACCCTCTTCTTCCAACATCAAATGAATATATATATTCTTTTTTAGAAGCTATATGTCAAGTTTGGTGACTTTAGCTCTTATTATTTACCAAAATTGCCCAAAAAACAGGATATCGATATCGATTTTTATCGATTGCTTGGAAACGGAGCAAGTTATCGATTATCGGAAACAAACTCGATCTGCGCGGGCACTACGAGCACCTACATCTAAAATTTCAAGTCTCTAGCTCTTATAGGTTCTGAGATCCTTGCGTTCATACATACGGACGGACGGACGGACAGACATACCGACATGGCTAGATCGACTCGGCTATTGATGCTGATTAAGAATATATATACTTTATGGGGGCGGAGAAGCTTCCTTCTGCCTGTTACATACATTTGGATTGTGCACAAATACAATATACCGTTGTACCTATTTTTAATGGGTTCAGGGTATAAAAATGGAAACTATGTTCTGTTGGGAGCAGGATCAGTTTCGATATATATCTCTGCAAGCCTTTTAAGCACTGCCAGCGGTTCATGATGGAAGCGGCATTTTCCTTGATATCTGGCTCTGTGGCGGAGAGTAGGGGTCTCCCAACTAGAAAATTACCGGGAGTCAAAGCTAAGAGATCAGTAGGATCTTCCGACATTAGAGATATCGGTCTTGAATTCAGGCATGGAGAGCGTATTTGTATTTGTATTTGGTGGTCGATGTAGACTAATAAAATAGAATTTCAAAACTCTTCATACCTGCATCCCACTGGCCGTCCATATGCAGTGCACCAGGAGGATTGAAGTGCCAGAAAAGTTTCTGCAGACTGTAAGTGGCCTGGAGTTGCGTCTTAAGCGTTTCCACAAAATCACGCGAAACAACTTTGACCTCTCCGACGACGTTATTGGAATGCAGTAGAATTGGGCACCCTCGTCGTGCCACAAATCTCGCAAAAGCCGCCAGGTATTTTTCTGTGGTTAGGTCAGATGTAGCCTCTAGTTGAATGGCTTTGGTGCTGAAGCACACAAAGACGCACACGTAGCCTTTTGTAAAAAGCAAAATCGACTTCTGTGTTGGTGAACGGCTGAGAAAATGTGACTCTGTCCACAGAGATCAGAAAATCCCTTTCTTTAAATTAGGCTTACTGGCAGCACAACAAGACCCGAGTGTCGTTGTAGTCACAAAACAATAATATTTTAAAGAGCACGTCTGTTAACTATGACTGGCACGGAGTCTCCATCGAGGCTGACAAATTTGCAATGTAAAAAACCAAAACTGTTCATGCACTTATAAAAGTGCCATGCAGGTTACGTAAAGCATTTGAATAATGATAGAGCACTAAGCACCACTGACAACAATCGCCTGCTAGAATTGTTGCAAAACTATATTGATAAATTTATTGAGGGTATTCCTCAAACCCGAGTGACCAAAGGTGAACTTGAAATTCGCTTGCTCGACCCAAATAAAACTGTACAGAGACGTAGCATTGATGAAAAGGATGTCGTGCGTAATAAAGTAAAAGAAGTCTTAGAATCAAATGTCATACTTCCGAGTTGCTCCGCATTTGCAAGCCCAATGTTGATGGTTAGAAAGAAAAATGGAACCGATCGGCCGATTATCGGGAACTTAACGCTAATACCGTCGCTGACAAATATCCGTTGCCTTTCATTGCTGATCAAATTAACAGACAGCATAAAGGCGTCTATAAAGATGACGTGTTAATCGTAGCGAAAACAAATGCAGAGGCATTTGAAAGGCTACAAGCGGTCTTGAAAAACCTTTTCGGGCTGGATTTTCCTTTAATATTACAAAGTGCTCATTTTTGAAAACGATCATAGAGTATCTGGGATACTTGGTTGAAGCGGGTCAAATTCGACCAAATCCACGCAAGACACAAGCGTTGGCCAAATTGCCGTTACCGCAATCAGTAACACAGATGCGACAATTCATAGGCCTAGCTTCATTTTATTTTTTATTTAAGGCAGTTTGTACCAAGATTTTCTGTTTCAATTTTAACTAATGACTCCGTTTTGACAATTTTCGATCCACTGAAGCCAATTGAACTACACAGGGACGCAAGCTCTATTGAATATGGTGCCATTTTAATGCATAAAATAGAAAATGGACGCAGTGTTATTGGCTGAAACAAAATATCATTCGTACGAGCTTGAAACCCCGACGGTTTAAGCCGCAGTAAAACACTTTCGCCATTATTTACATGGTCAAAAAATTATTGTGCATACAGATTCCAACTCTCTGAAAACAAGTATCAAACAAATTTACCTTACCCCAAGGGTACATCGGTTGTTGGCATTTCTTCAATCATTCAATTTCATTATTGAATACAGGAAGGGAGAACGCATGTTGCATGCTGATTTCTTCTCGCGCAATCCACTGCCCATTGACTATAAATTCTCAGCGAAAACTGTTGAAATGCGCATAACATGATATGATATTGCTTCCATAATCTTAATATTATTTAACCATGAGATGGGAGAAGCTATCTCAGCGACGTGCGAATTAAGAGCAGGAGTGTTATATCAAAATATTCAAAGAAATGGCAGCACAAAATGAGCCAGAGCCAGAGCCTTTAGATAGTCAGTCATTAATGCATTTAGGGTGGAAGAAAACTCTAGAAAAAATGTATGCCAACTAATGGTTTGAGAAGATTTCTAAATATTGCATTACTTGTGAAGTTTCAGAACCTCCATCTGGCAAGCCAAAAATAGAAATGGTACCGATTCCTAATGATGACATTCCCTGGCACACTGTGGATATTGTCATAACGGGCAAGTTAAGTGGCAAAAACTACTTGAAAGAGTATATCATAGTTCAAGTTGAAGCGTTGACAAAATTTGTTCACCTTCAACATACGTTGAGCCTTGATACGGAAATCTGCATTAAGGCAGTCAAAGAAACTGTTGCACTATTTGGCGTGCCGTCACACATCAAGGCTGATTAGGGAAGATGTTTTGCCAGCACCAGGTTCGGGGAATTTTCTTTACAGAAGACAGGTTTCCAGCTGATTGCGACGGGCGCCAGTCGAGCAAACGGCCAAGTAGAGCGTGTCATGAGCATTATTAAGAGCATGCTATCAGCAGTCGATAGTAGTCACCGATCCAGGCAACACGTTTTAAAGAACATACAGCTGGCAATAAATTTCACGACAAGCCGTGTAACGAAATATAGTCCGTTAGAATTGTTAATGGGCAAAGAAACGAAGCCGTTAGGAATGATAAGAATAGTTGATGAAAGAACAAGTAAGAGGTTCTAGTCGGGAGCTCCCGACTAGGGGATACCCTGAACCCTCTTATTCCAATAGCAAATAAATTAATAAACAAGTAAGAGGTTCTAGTAGGAAGCTCCCGACTAGGGGATACCCTGAACCCTATTATTCCAACACCAAATAAATTAATAAACAAGTAAGAGGTTTTAGTCGGGAGCTCCCGACAAGGGGATACCCTGAACCCTCTTATTCCAACTCTAAATAAATTAATAAAAAAAAGTTCCCTTGGCAGGACTCGAACTCGCGACAGACCGCACCACTTGCTATGCCTCTACTCAGCAGCCAAACCAATAATTAAGTCCTTATGATAAAAAAAGGAACTAAAATAACATTACAAAAAAAAAAAAACTGCAATTACCATGCTATTAGAATGCGAAGCAGACGCGCATGAATATGTGTGTGTACATGTATTCGGAAATTCTTAAAGCTGCTGCCCCATTCAATTGCGCAGTTGCATATAACTTTGGTTTTTCTTAACCGATCTTTATGAAATTTTCTACAGTATATCTTATTGTACCATAGAATATTTGTGTATTCTGAAAAAGTCAATTGTATTTAAATTGTGGCTTAAATTGGTTGGCAATAAAAATTGGGTTATTAACTTGATTTATAGCTCTGTGGTGGTAGCTGGGAGGTGGCGATAGGTATGAAATGAAAGATAATTGAAATATCTATAATATTCTAGAAGCAACATATCATGCTTGGTGGCTCTAGCTCTTATTATTTACCCAATTTGCTAAAAAAACAGGCTGTCGATATCGATTTTTATCGATTGCTTGGAAACGGAGTAAGTTATCGATTATCGGAAACAAACTCGATCTGCGCGCGAACTAGGAGCATCTACAAAAAAATTATCGAGACTATTAGATGAAAAAAAAAAAATTATCGAGACTATTATTATTGAATGTTATTGTTAAGTGTTAGCAATAAATATTGTAAGGAAGCTACTTTCCGGGGTACAAATCTCAATCTTACCAGGACCAGTTCTACACAAAATATTTGTTAGTTAACTGTAATAAGGGGTTTAGAGGGGGGGAGCAGCTGCTTCAAATAAACTCCAACCATTTCATAGGGTAAAGAGGAAAATGCATACGCATTGCCGAGATTGTTTACACGGCTCTCAAACTAAGCCCCGGCTGGCTAAGCCCCTGTTCACTCATGCACGGGACACTAGATTATGGGGAGAGGTTACGTTGAACACCGGTTACTCAGGTGCTCGAGGCTAAGACTAGTAGGAAATATAAAAAACTTGTTGACTTTCATTGCTAGCTTCCTTTTTTTTCATGTTCACTTACTACGTACTACCCTACATGATTTCACTAAGGCCCAGCCACACTGTTCGGAGCCCTAGCACTCTCGTTCTCTCGCTGACAGAAGTACTCACCTCGGTGCTTGAAAAGTGCCGGCTCGCTAACGAGCGAGCGCTTGCCTCGGTCACTCAACTTTGCGTCGGTCAGTCAACTTCGCAACTTCGCTTCGGAGCTTTAGCTTTTCGCCGCTGAATCGAAGCTGCGCTCTCGCAGGCGGTGTTGAGCAACTGATCAGCAACGCACCGTTGCTGCAACGGCCAGCGGTTAAATCCAAATATGAAAGGCTACTTGCCCATAACTATGCACTTATTCCTTATGCCTTATACTAATACAATTGATGCTTATGAACTTAGAAAACCGTCAAGCTGCCAGTGACTCCTTGCCATGATCTTGGCGATTCAAACGATGGCTCCTTGCCTTGGGTTCAAAGCTGTGGGGAGGCTGACGCAAATAGCCGCCTCACACCCCCCTTACATCGAGCAGATGACGGTTACGTCACCTCTAGCATTTAACGTGACGCTGTATAGCCGGTCCCCTTCCGTCATGCGGAACCGGGTTCGACGACATCGTTCTCGGCGGATCCTCGTCTTTCTTTCGATGAGATCCACCATGTCCGCCCAATAGGGATGCCCCTTGAGGAATCACCCTCCATCTCCAGGGGGTGAAGTCGGAAATGGGGTGCTCGACTAAGTTTTGGAAGGTGTCTTTCGGTGTGGGGCTCCTTGGCGCTACCTCGGGACCGGCAGTTAGTGGGGCTGCCTTCGAACTCAGGTCCGCCTTTTCGTCGAGCACTGACCCCAGGCTGGTGTCTCACCCGTCGATTCCATCCGTCCGGCGGGAGGCAACGGACGCCTCCACGCGTGTAACATGACACGGCATCGCGTCTTTCTGGCCGAAGCAATCATCCTCCATCTCCTCCCGGGGAGTAGTGATGGGTGCCTGTGCGCATTTTATGGGCACTAGAGGGTCATCGCGACCTCATCTCTGATCTGCTGCGTCTCTGTAACCATCTGGCAGGCGGCAATCGGCACTGCCCAACATTTGGGGTTTCCAACTCTTGGAACGGCCATGGCTCCGAAACTACGGTTTCCTTCCCGGTCTTGGCGCTCGCGGGGCGAACGCGGCACGCTTAGCTGCGGTTCTCCAATCTTCTCGGGTTCCGGAGGAGTCTTCTTGGGCTTGTCGTTGGCTTCTACTTCGGCGGTGCTTATCCCGGGCGACCGTTTGTCGAAGGTGGCGGTTCCGCCGGCGTTTTCCGCCAGGGCCTTCTCCTGTGCTCGCTACTTCACGTTTCGAGATGCCAGTTTGGGGTCCACTACCCCCTCGGGGATCTTTGGCAGATAGCGTAGGGTTACCTGGGGAAAACGGTGGGTGGCGAGCCGGCGGCGGATTAACGGTTCTTGAGATTTATTCTCAGCTACTGGTTCGTAAGTCGCCACAGGCTCCGGCGTCGGTTGGTCCCTTTCCTCGACAGGGTGCTACATCAGCTGGTGACGACTCGACAATCGGGGCCGATGAGGAAACTCCTATTCCCGCCGACTCCGTCGTTCCGGATTGCTGCGTTGAGGGCGAGTGCTCGCTAGTCTCGAGCGGTAGGTGTTCCTCCTCGTTCGCTGGATTGGTCACCTTGTCGGTCACTGTCCCAGGCGACATTGGCGAGCGTGATGCCGGCGGGGGTGACGGGGGAAAAGCGGATCCTCGACGAACATGGTCGTCACCTCGACGGGGATCGCGCTGACGGCCTCCGGTCTTGCTTCGCTAGGCGCACGATTTTAAGGGATATGAACTTGACGACCCGATAAGGGCCAACACATTTGGGTGCAAGTTTCGCTGCGAAACTCTCGGCGGCGTTGGATAGTTGTTGCTGCCTTTATAAGTCCATCGAATCCAACGAAGGTCGCCACTCTCGTTTCCACAATTTGTAGTTCCAACCCTGGTTCTTTGATGATCGCTTAAGATTGCTGTGGACGATATCATAGGTTTCTTTCAGCTTATTCGCCCTTGTCCATGGTTACCGCGGCTGCCTGCCCTACTTCAGGAAGGCAGGACTGAGTTTCGTCGTGTCCAACACTCTCGTGTTAACCGCTAGCAATATCTCGGGCAAAAGCTCGTCCAACGAACTCAGATGGCCCTCGATAAATTGCACTATCATGGTATTCACGGTGCTGTTTGTCCTCTCGGTGGGATTCTCTTGGGGACAGTACGGGGCAGTATAGTGGACCTCTTCACCCAGGGATTCCAGAAAATCCTTGAAGCTACGGCTGGTGAACTGAACCCCGTTGTCACACACGAACTTCTTAGGTACGCCGAGCATGCTCAATTTCCACCAATTCCACCCACATCGAAAAGGCATCATGAAACACCAGTAACATTGTGTTGCCATGTTTTCGACGTGGAAGTGGACCGACTAAATCCGCGACTACCGCAATCGGTTCTGCTACCTGTCTCGTCAGCATACGGCCAGTCGGTTTTAGTTGCTCGCTCTTGAACTTCTGGCAGATTTCGCAGCATCTCACGTACTTGGCGGCGTCGCAGAGTAATCCGGCCAGTAGTACTTCTGTGCCAACCTTGACACTGTTTTCCTTACGCCTTGATGACAGGCCGTGGGAGCATCATGACATTTGCGCAATAGTATTGCGGCAATACCCTCTGTCAGTAGCCACACATAGCTTCCAGGGAATGTAGTCCTCGTCGTCCGTCTGGTGGCCCAAATGCCTGTATAACTTCCTGGCTGGCTCTTCGGCGATTCTCGCGACCCATTTGCAGGGTGGATCGGCCATCACTGTTTGCTGACAGGTCTCTAGTCGATGTCTTTAAAGAGCGTCGGCCACGACAAATTGGAATTTTGATCAGGTTGAGCCACTTGAGTGCCAGATGATCCGTTATCACGTCGAACCGGTACTCTTCTAGGTAGCAGCGCATCTTCAAAATCCAGAGTGGAGATGAACCGGGCGTGACGCAGCCGCTCCAGGATGTGATTAATCCTGGGAACATCATCTTGGACGGAATGCGCGTAGACGTGCTGGTAGTCGATGCATATGCGCCACTCGCCAGTCTTCTTTTTGACTAAAACGATTGAGTCGCTGTGCGGACTACGCGACGGCTCCATGGCACCTGCCTGAATCAGCTCGTCCAGCTGTTCGTCAATCACCCTCTGCATGGCCGGATTCTTCGGATAATTTTTTCAATGGCTTGTCGTTCTTTACCCAGTTCCTGTGCTCCGCGATCTGCGAGACTCCTTGCAGCCCCTCGAAGAGTGCCAGTTCCGACTCCAGGAACGCCCTAAGTTCCGGATCCAGATCCGCTGGCCACTCTGCCTCTTCGATGCTGAGCTCGCTCTGCGTTTCACCTCCTCCGGGCACCACTTCGTCTCCAGATAGAACTCCATGATCACTTCACTCTGGCAGTCGTTCCTGTTCTCCTGTGTCCGTGTGTTTCTTCGTTCCGTCTTTTGGGCTCCTCAAGCTCTCGGTCTAGTCACGAGTGACGCCCCTTCTTCGCTCTCTCTTGCGTGTCTTTCCCCGTTGGTTGCCGAGCAAGCACTCCCGTTTCCTGACGTGTAAGGTCCTCTTTCGACATCTCTCCTCTCTGTTGTCGAGCAGGTGCTTCCTTTTCCTGACCTGGGAAGCCTTCCCTCGGTGCCTTCTTCGTATCCTCTTTCTCCTGTCGCAGAGCAGGTGCTCCCTTCCATGACCAGGGAGGCCTTCCTTCGGTTCCTTCTTCGTCTCTTCACCTTTCTGTCGCCGAGCAGGCGGGAGGCCTTTGCTCGTATCCTTTTTCATTGGTAGCCGAGCAGGCACTCCCGCTTCTTAACGCTCGAGGCCTTCTTTCGGCTCATCTCTCGTTGAGGGCATTATGAGAATCGGCATGCTGGTCACCTTCCCCGCTAGGCCAAAGTCTAACCACAATGCCTTCCCTACATCCAGCGTGGACCTTCTCTCATGAAGCTGCGAGTGGCCCCAGTATCAATGGTAGCGGGCATCGTTCGCCCGCCAATATCCACTGTAGCGACGATCCGTCCAACTTCCACCTTCAGCGGGTGTCCCATTACCGAGTCCCGACCCGATCCTAGCCTGGGCGGCGCCGTTGCCCGTTTCCTGCCACCGTGCGGCGACAACAATTCTGGCTACTTTTGAGCAAGACGGGTGCGTTGGGACATTCCCTGACAAAGTGCCCCTCCTGTGCGCACCTACGTCATGCTAGTCGTGGATCATATCCGGTTCTGCCTCTTGGCTCATGATTTGGTGGGCAACTTCCGCAGGGTCCGTTCCCGGGGCGGAGACTTGTCTATCCACAACGGTCGCTCCGGATCCGAAGGGAATAGACCGGAACGGGTTAAGGTGCCCCCTTAGTTGCGTAGCGTGGAGGCAGGAAGAACTCCAAGAAACGCCTCCTAAATACTGGCCACGGCACGCGTCCCTCAGTCCACTTCTTAAGAACCAACGAGCGGCCCGGTCGCAGAATGCCTCGCTCATGGCCCAAGGCAATCGATCGAGGGCGATACCATCCGTAATGGCGCGCTCCTCTAGGTCCTCTAGGAACCCAAGGGGGTCGGAACGGCCATCGTACCTCATGCCCTACTTTCGGCCTTGTTCCGGAAAGCTTGCGAGAAGCTTGGCCTCCGACTGAGGAGGTAGCCTGGCTATATAGGGGACCCTAATCTGCAGGGGCTCGCTTTAGGTCTGCGCTGACCGCTGTTGTTCGACAAGCTCCATTTTTTCTATCGTCGCGAGCCTCCTCCACACCCGTGATGGGTATGCTAGGGCTCGGAATCTGTGGACGCTCGTACAATTGGGAGCTCGAGTCGCGCTCAGATTTCTGGCGCGGCCGTCCGCCAACGTCGGGTAGGGCGCCCCAGAACATCGGCTCCAACGCGTTGGCGTACTGAGATTCTAACTCAGTATGTATGGCCGCCATCCTGCACGATGGTCGCTTACGCAACTCTTTCACGCGCCCTTCCTTGTCCAGCCCGAACTCGTGGGCGATCGCCACCAGTTCTTCCCTGTGTCGCTGCTGGACCCAGCGCACGCCAACACCCGGACTTTGGCACTCACCTGACTCCATTTTTTTATTACACACTCTCTTGCGGATTCTCGATCGATTTTATGTTTCGTGGGTGGTCGATTCTCGTCCGTAGGTTTATTTGTTCCAGTTTTATCCTTGTCTTTTATGCAGGTTCATTTATTTTAATTCCTCTTTATTCTTTCACTCGAACAAACACGAAAAAAAACGAGAAACAAGGGCTATCTTCGGCACGCCGAAGATCTAATACCCTTGCAGACCCAACCTTTTCATAATGCTCTTAGTGCTTTGTCCGTATCTAAGAAGCACAGGGAAAATAGTTAATGCCGAGTATCTTGATAAGCAAAATGTTTTTTCATACAAAAATTAATTTTCGACCGATCGTTCCTATGGCAGCTATATGATATAGTGGTCCGATCTTAATAGGATTTTGCATATATATGAGGACTTTAATAAAACTAATAATTGCTGAGCTTGGTCAAGATATCTTGATAAACAAAATGTATTTTCATATAAAAACTTAATTTTCGACCGATCGTTCCTATCGCAGCTATATGATATAGTGGCCCGATGTTGATAGGATTTTGCATATATATGAGGAGCATAGTAAAACTAATAAATGCCGAGTTTGGTCAAGATATTTTAAAAAACAAAATGTTTTTTCATACAAAAACTTAATTTTCGACCGATCGTTCCTATGGCAGCTATATGATATAGTGGTACGATCCACCTGGTTTTCACATATGTGCTGCGTGCAACAGAAAGACGGACTTCTGCAAAATTTCATTAAGAAAGCTTAAAAACTGAGAGACAAGTTCGCATAAAAACAGACAGACGGACATGGCTCTATCGACCCGGCTGTTGATGCTGATCAAGAATATATATACTTTATGGGGTCGGAGATATCTCCTTCTATGCGTTACACATTTCACGACAAAATTATAATAACCTCTGCAAGGGTATAAAAAGGTTTTAATCAAAAACCTGCTTTTCGACCGATCGCTCTTATGGGAGCTATATGATATTGTGGAACGATGTCAATAGGATTTTGTATATATTTTGTTATAAATGCCGAGTTTGGTCAATATATCGTTATAAACAATGAATTTGTCCATACAACAACTTATTTTCGACCGTTCGTTCCTATGGCATCTATATGATATAGTGGTCCGATCTTAATATGATTTGCATATATATGAGGAGCAGAGTAAATCAATAAATGTCGTGTTTGGTCAAGATTTCTTGAAAAACAAAATGTTTTTCATACAAGAATCTACTTTTCGACAGATCGTTCTAATGGCAGCTGTATGATATAGTGGTTCGATCTTAATAGAATTTTGCATATATATGAGGAGTATAGTAGAACTATAAATGCCGAGATTGGTCAAGATATCTTGATAAACAAAATGTTTTTCATACAAGAATCTACTTTTCGACAGATCGTTCTAATGGCAGCTGTATGATATAGTCGGTCGATCTTAATAGAATTTTGCATATATATGAGGAGTATAGTAGAACTAATAAATGCGAAGTTTGGTCAAGATTTCTTGATAACCAAAAAATGTTTTAAATCATAAACATGGTTTTCGACCGATCGTTTCTATGTCAGCTATATGATAAAGTGGTCCGATCTTATTACAATTTTGCCTATATATGAGGAGTATGGTATAACTTATAAATGCCGAGTTTGGTCAATATATCTTTAAAAACAAAATGTTTTTTCATAAAAAACTTAATTTTCGACCGATCGTTCCTATGGCAGCTATATGATAGAGTGGTCCGATCCACCTGGTTTTCACATATGTGCTGCGTGCAACAGAAAGAGGGACTTCTGCAAAGAAACAGACAGACGGACAGACGGACATGGCTCTATCAACTCGGCTGTTGATACTGATCAAGAATATATATACTTTATGGGGTCGGAGATGTCTCCTTCTATGCGTTACACATTTAACGACAAAATTATAACACACTCTGCAAGGGTATATCATCGGCACGCCGATGATCTAATACCCTTGCAGATCCACCCTTTTCATAATGCTCATAGTGCTTTGCCCCTATCTAAGATGTACCGGGAAAATAGTAACTGCCGAGTTTGGTCATGATATCTTGATAACCAAAAAATGTTTTCAATCAAAAACCAGGTTTTATACCGATCGCTCCTATGACAACTATATGATATAGTGGGCCAATTTTGATAGGATTTTGTATATATATAGGGAGCATAGTTAAACTAATAAATGCCGAGTTTGGTCAATATATCGTGATAAACAAAAATTTTGTTCATACAACAACTTAATTTTCAACCGGTCGTTCCTATGGCAGCTATACAATATATAGGTCCAATCTTAATTGGATTTTTATATATATGAGGAGTATAGTAAAACTAATAAATGTCGACTTTGGTCAAGATTTCTTGAAAATTAAAATGTTTTTCATACAACAACTTAATTTTGACCGATCGTTCCTATGGTAGCTATATGATATAGTGGTCCGATCTTAATAGGATTTTGCATATATATGAGGAGCATAGTAAAAGTAATAAATTCCGATTTTGGTCAAGATATCTTGATAAACAAAATAATTTTTCATATAAAAACTTAATTTTCGACCGATCGTTCCTATGGCAGCTATACGATCTTAATAGGATTTTTCATATATATGAGGAGTATAGTAGAAAAAATAAGTGCCGAGCTTGGTCAAGATATCTCGAAAAACAAAATGATTTTTCATACAACTTAATTTTCGACCGATCGTTCCTATCGCAGCTTTATGACATAGTGGTCCGATCCAGCTGGTTTTGACATATGTGCTGCGTGCAACAGAAAAAGGGACTTCTGCAAAGTTTCATTAGCATAGCTTCAAAACTGAGAGACTAGTTCGCATAGAAACAGACAGACGGACAGACGGTCAGACGGACAGACGGTCAGACGGTCAGACGGACATGGCTATATTGACTTGGCTGTTGATGCTGATCAAGAATATATATTTTATGGGGTCGGAGATGTCTTCTTCTATGCGTTACACATTTCATGACAAAATTATAACACCCTCTGCAAGGGTATATTAAAACGAGAAAGAAGGGCTATCTTCGGCACGCCGATGATCTAATACCCTTGCAGACTCAACCTTTTCATGATCCTCATAGTGCTTTGCCCATATCTAAGAAGTACCGTGAAAATAGTAAATGCCGAGTTTGGTCAAGATATCGCAATAAACAAAAAATTTGTCCATACAACAACTAAATTTTTGACCGGTCGTTCCTATTGCAGCTATATAATATAGTGGTCCGATCTTAATATGATTTTGCATATATATGAGGAGCAGATTAAAACTAACAAAATTCGAGTTTGGTCAAATTTTCTTGACAATTAAAATGTTTCTCATACAAGAATCTACTTTCCGACCGATCGTTCCTAAGTCAGCTATATGATATCGCCTTCTCCAAGCGACTGTCCAATTACCCCTGTTTCAACCCCTGTACTAGTCCCAGTAGAGCCCGTACCTGATCCCGTCCCAATTAATCAAACTGCCTCAGCCCCATCAGCTCCTGGCCGCAAAGGTAGACCTGCGCGCAATCTTGCCCAGATTGTTAAAAACAATCATTGTGCCTCGTTAGCTCCCCCAACTCTTGTATTACCTACAGCCCCATCAGCGCCTACTTTAACGGTAGTTGCCCCTCGTAGGCAAGTCTTTGTGTCTCGACTTTCGTCGGACACCACTTCTGAGTCATTGGCAGCCTATATTGCTAGCAAATCTTCTGCTAGCGTGTCAATAACTAAATTTAATTTCTCCACCCCTCGTGAAATATCATCATTCAAAATAAATGTTTCACGTGATATGTTCCCAATCATTTGTGATCCCAAATTTTGGCCTCCACACATGATTGTTCAGCCTGTCACCCTTCCAGTCCCTTCAATACAGGGTACCATTTCTGCCCCAAAAAACTAGCTTCATCTTCTGACCAAATCTTTATTCATTATCAGAATGTTAGAGGTCTCATTTCAAAACTTAAAAATCTTTTCATGGCCAGCACTTCCTTCAGTTCGGATATAATAGCATTTTCAGAAACATGGTCGAACTCAACCATATCTGATTTTGAGATTTTATCAAATAACTTTATTTTGTATAGAAATGATCGGCCGACTCGAGGTGGTGGGGTGTTAATTGCCGTTAAAGCCACTCTCCAGTCTGAACTTTTCTGTTTTAGTACGCCTCCTGACGCTGAGATTGTCTCAGTTAAGGTGTCTTTTCCTACACGGAATGTCTATGTAACATGCTCTTATGTCCCACCTTCTTCTGATATTCAAGTTTATATGAAACAATATGTATTAAAGAAGTGCCCACAGCACAGCACGATTTTATAGACTGCATGCTTGTTGTTGTTGTTTCAAATCAATTCAATTTCTAATCATTTGATTAGAACACTTGACCTTGTATTTGTTAACGACTACCTTATTTCTAATGTGTCTAGGTCCCCTCCTTTATCTCTTCCTGAGGATGTCTATCATCCAACTTTAGAGATTGCAATGCAAAATTGTAATCCTTTCATTTCGTGCTCATCAGCCAATAAGCCCCGCTATTGCTTTCGCAAAGGAAATTATTCTTTGCTGAATCAGCTTATTTATTCAACCGATTGGTCTTTCTTATATGACTCAGTTGATATGAATACAGCCATTAATTTTTTTTACATCACCCTAATCTCCCTCTTAGATGTGTGTATTCCTAAGTCAATTCCTTCGACTACTTTTTCAAAACCACCCTGGTTTACTACCAGATTATCACATCTAAAAAATGTAAAATCCAAATATTTTAAAAAGTTTAAAAAGTCTGGTTCGTGTACAGACTTGGCTAAATATTCCATAGCCAAGTCGAACTTCTTTCTTCTTAATTCTCAATGCTATGAGAATTATCTAACTCGTTGTAAAAGAGACAGTTTTATAATTTTGTAAACTTGAAGCGTAAATCTTCAAGTTTGCCATCTTCTTTTTTTCTTGGCTTGGATAAATCTAGCAATGACACTGATTCTGCTAACCTCTTTGCTAATTTTTTCCAATCAACTTACTCTTCAGTCTGTCCTAATACTAATGCTTACCCTTATACTATCCCTGACAAAGTGCCCCTCCTGTGCGCACCTACGTCATGCTAGTCGTGGATCATATCCGGTTCTGCCTCTTGGCTCATGATTTGGTGGGCAACTTCCGCAGGGTCCGTTCCCGGGGCGGAGACTTGTCTATCCACAACGGTCGCTCCGGATCCGAAGGGAATAGACCGGAACGGGTTAAGGTGCCCCCTTAGTTGCGTAGCGTGGAGGCAGGAAGAACTCCAAGAAACGCCTCCTAAATACTGGCCACGGCACGCGTCCCTCAGTCCACTTCTTAAGAACCAACGAGCGGCCCGGTCGCAGAATGCCTCGCTCATGGCCCAAGGCAATCGATCGAGGGCGATACCATCCGTAATGGCGCGCTCCTCTAGGTCCTCTAGGAACCCAAGGGGGTCGGAACGGCCATCGTACCTCATGCCCTACTTTCGGCCTTGTTCCGGAAAGCTTGCGAGAAGCTTGGCCTCCGACTGAGGAGGTAGCCTGGCTATATAGGGGACCCTAATCTGCAGGGGCTCGCTTTAGGTCTGCGCTGACCGCTGTTGTTCGACAAGCTCCATTTTTTCTATCGTCGCGAGCCTCCCCCACACCCGTGATGGCTATGCTAGGGCTCGGAATCTGTGGACGCTCGTACAATTGGGAGCTCGAGTCGGGCTCAGATTTCTGGCGCGGCCGTCCGCCAACGTCGGGTAGGGCGCCCCAGAACATCGGCTCCAACGCGTTGGCGTACTGAGATTCTAACTCAGTATGTATGGCCGCCATCCTGCACGATGGTCGCTTACGCAACTCTTTCACGCGCCCTTCCTTGTCCAGCCCGAACTCGTGGGCGATCGCCACCAGTTCTTCCCTGTGTCGCTGCTGGACCCAGCGCACGCCAACACCCGGACTTTGGCACTCACCTGACTCCATTTTTTTATTACACACTCTCTTGCGGATTCTCGATCGATTTTATGTTTCGTGGGTGGTCGATTCTCGTCCGTAGGTTTATTTGTTCCAGTTTTATCCTTGTCTTTTATGCAGGTTCATTTATTTTAATTCCTCTTTATTCTTTCACTCGAACAAACACGAAAAAAAACGAGAAACAAGGGCTATCTTCGGCACGCCGAAGATCTAATACCCTTGCAGACCCAACCTTTTCATAATGCTCTTAGTGCTTTGTCCGTATCTAAGAAGCACAGGGAAAATAGTTAATGCCGAGTATCTTGATAAGCAAAATGTTTTTTCATACAAAAATTAATTTTCGACCGATCGTTCCTATGGCAGCTATATGATATAGTGGTCCGATCTTAATAGGATTTTGCATATATATGAGGACCTTAATAAAACTAATAATTGCTGAGCTTGGTCAAGATATCTTGATAAACAAAATGTATTTTCATACAAAAACTTAATTTTCGACCGATCGTTCCTATGGCAGCTATATGATATAGTGGCCCGATGTTGATAGGATTTTGCATATATATGAGGAGCATAGTAAAACTAATAAATGCCGAGTTTGGTCAAGATATTTTAAAAAACAAAATGTTTTTTCATACAAAAACTTAATTTTCGACCGATCGTTCCTATGGCAGCTATATGATATAGTGGTACGATCCACCTGGTTTTCACATATGTGCTGCGTGCAACAGAAAGACGGACTTCTGCAAAATTTCATTAAGAAAGCTTAAAAACTGAGAGACAAGTTCGCATAAAAACAGACAGACGGACATGGCTCTATCGACCCGGCTGTTGATGCTGATCAAGAATATATATACTTTATGGGGTCGGAGATATCTCCTTCTATGCGTTACACATTTCACGACAAAATTATAATAACCTCTGCAAGGGTATAAAAAGGTTTTAATCAAAAACCTGCTTTTCGACCGATCGCTCTTATGGGAGCTATATGATATTGTGGAACGATGTCAATAGGATTTTGTATATATTTTGTTATAAATGCCGAGTTTGGTCAATATACAAACAATGAATTTGTCCATACAACAACTTATTTTCGACCGTTCGTTCCTATGGCATCTATATGATATAGTGGTCCGATCTTAATATGATTTGCATATATATGAGGAGCAGAGTAAATCAATAAATGTCGTGTTTGGTCAAGATTTCTTGAAAAACAAAATGTTTTTCATACAAGAATCTACTTTTCGACAGATCGTTCTAATGGCAGCTGTATGATATAGTGGTTCGATCTTAATAGAATTTTGCATATATATGAGGAGTATAGTAGAACTATAAATGCCGAGATTGGTCAAGATATCTTGATAAACAAAATGTTTTTCATACAAGAATCTACTTTTCGACAGATCGTTCTAATGGCAGCTGTATGATATAGTCGGTCGATCTTAATAGAATTTTGCATATATATGAGGAGTATAGTAGAACTAATAAATGCGAAGTTTGGTCAAGATTTCTTGATAACCAAAAAATGTTTTAAATCATAAACATGGTTTTCGACCGATCGTTTCTATGTCAGCTATATGATAAAGTGGTAAGATCTTATTACAATTTTGCCTATATATGAGGAGTATGGTATAACTTATAAATGCCGAGTTTGGTCAATATATCTTTAAAAACAAAATGTTTTTTCATAAAAAACTTAATTTTCGACCGATCGTTCCTATGGCAGCTATATGATAGAGTGGTCCGATCCACCTGGTTTTCACATATGTGCTGCGTGCAACAGAAAGAGGGACTTCTGCAAAGAAACAGATAGACGGACAGACGGACATGGCTCTATCAACTCGGCTGTTGATACTGATCAAGAATATATATACTTTATGGGGTCGGAGATGTCTCCTTCTATGCGTTACACATTTAACGACAAAATTATAA
Organism: Drosophila novamexicana; assembly: GCF_003285875.2. NCBI lineage: Eukaryota > Metazoa > Arthropoda > Insecta > Diptera > Drosophilidae > Drosophila > Drosophila novamexicana. The sequence goes on along the minus strand of NW_020824944.1, from coordinate 23,895 downwards.
CACACTCTGCAAGGGTATATCATCGGCACGCCGATGATCTAATACCCTTGCAGATCCACCCTTTTCATAATGCTCATAGTGCTTTGCCCCTATCTAAGATGTACCGGGAAAATAGTAACTGCCGAGTTTGGTCATGATATCTTGATAACCAAAAAATGTTTTCAATCAAAAACCAGGTTTTATACCGATCGCTCCTATGACAACTATATGATATAGTGGGCCAATTTTGATAGGATTTTGTATATATATAGGGAGCATAGTTAAACTAATAAATGCCGAGTTTGGTCAATATATCGTGATAAACAAAAATTTTGTTCATACAACAACTTAATTTTCAACCGGTCGTTCCTATGGCAGCTATACAATATATAGGTCCAATCTTAATTGGATTTTTATATATATGAGGAGTATAGTAAAACTAATAAATGTCGACTTTGGTCAAGATTTCTTGAAAATTAAAATGTTTTTCATACAACAACTTAATTTTGACCGATCGTTCCTATGGTAGCTATATGATATAGTGGTCCGATCTTAATAGGATTTTGCATATATGAGGAGCATAGTAAAAGTAATAAATTCCGATTTTGGTCAAGATATCTTGATAAACAAAATAATTTTTCATATAAAAACTTAATTTTCGACCGATCGTTCCTATGGCAGCTATACGATCTTAATAGGATTTTTCATATATATGAGGAGTATAGTAGAAAAAATAAGTGCCGAGCTTGGTCAAGATATCTCGAAAAACAAAATGATTTTTCATACAACTTAATTTTCGACCGATCGTTCCTATCGCAGCTTTATGACATAGTGGTCCGATCCAGCTGGTTTTGACATATGTGCTGCGTGCAACAGAAAAAGGGACTTCTGCAAAGTTTCATTAGCATAGCTTCAAAACTGAGAGACTAGTTCGCATAGAAACAGACAGACGGACAGACGGTCAGACGGACAGACGGTCAGACGGTCAGACGGACATGGCTATATTGACTTGGCTGTTGATGCTGATCAAGAATATATATTTTATGGGGTCGGAGATGTCTTCTTCTATGCGTTACACATTTCATGACAAAATTATAACACCCTCTGCAAGGGTATATTAAAACGAGAAAGAAGGGCTATCTTCGGCACGCCGATGATCTAATACCCTTGCAGACTCAACCTTTTCATGATCCTCATAGTGCTTTGCCCATATCTAAGAAGTACCGTGAAAATAGTAAATGCCGAGTTTGGTCAAGATATCGCAATAAACAAAAAATTTGTCCATACAACAACTAAATTTTTGACCGGTCGTTCCTATTGCAGCTATATAATATAGTGGTCCGATCTTAATATGATTTTGCATATATATGAGGAGCAGATTAAAACTAACAAAATTCGAGTTTGGTCAAATTTTCTTGACAATTAAAATGTTTCTCATACAAGAATCTACTTTCCGACCGATCGTTCCTAAGTCAGCTATATGATATCGCCTTCTCCAAGCGACTGTCCAATTACCCCTGTTTCAACCCCTGTACTAGTCCCAGTAGAGCCCGTACCTGATCCCGTCCCAATTAATCAAACTGCCTCAGCCCCATCAGCTCCTGGCCGCAAAGGTAGACCTGCGCGCAATCTTGCCCAGATTGTTAAAAACAATCATTGTGCCTCGTTAGCTCCCCCAACTCCTGTATTACCTACAGCCCCATCAGCGCCTACTTTAACGGTAGTTGCCCCTCGTAGGCAAGTCTTTGTGTCTCGACTTTCGTCGGACACCACTTCTGAGTCATTGGCAGCCTATATTGCTAGCAAATCTTCTGCTAGCGTGTCAATAACTAAATTTAATTTCTCCACCCCTCGTGAAATATCATCATTCAAAATAAATGTTTCACATGATATGTTCCCAATCATTTGTGATCCCAAATTTTGGCCTCCACACATGATTGTTCAGCCTGTCACCCTTCCAGTCCCTTCAATACAGGGTACCATTTCTGCCCCAAAAAACTAGCTTCATCTTCTGACCAAATCTTTATTCATTATCAGAATGTTAGAGGTCTCATTTCAAAACTTAAAAATCTTTTCATGGCCAGCACTTCCTTCAATTCGGATATAATAGCATTTTCAGAAACATGGTCGAACTCAACCATATCTGATTTTGAGATTTTATCAAATAACTTTATTTTGTATAGAAATGATCGGCCGACTCGAGGTGGTGGGGTGTTAATTGCCGTTAAAGCCACTCTCCAGTCTGAACTTTTCTGTTTTAGTACGCCTCCTGACGCTGAGATTGTCTCAGTTAAGGTGTCTTTTCCTACACGGAATGTCTATGTAACATGCTCTTATGTCCCACCTTCTTCTGATATTCAAGTTTATATGAAACAATATGTATTAAAGAAGTGCCCACAGCACAGCACGATTTTATAGACTGCATGCTTGTTGTTGTTGTTTCAAATCAATTCAATTTCTAATCATTTGATTAGAACACTTGACCTTGTATTTGTTAACGACTACCTTATTTCTAATGTGTCTAGGTCCCCTCCTTTATCTCTTCCTGAGGATGTCTATCATCCAACTTTAGAGATTGCAATGCAAAATTGTAATCCTTTCATTTCGTGCTCATCAGCCAATAAGCCCCGCTATTGCTTTCGCAAAGGAAATTATTCTTTGCTGAATCAGCTTATTTATTCAACCGATTGGTCTTTCTTATATGACTCAGTTGATATGAATACAGCCATTAATTTTTTTTACATCACCCTAATCTCCCTCTTAGATGTGTGTATTCCTAAGTCAATTCCTTCGACTACTTTTTCAAAACCACCCTGGTTTACTACCAGATTATCACATCTAAAAAATGTAAAATCCAAATATTTTAAAAAGTTTAAAAAGTCTGGTTCGTGTACAGACTTGGCTAAATATTCCATAGCCAAGTCGAACTTCTTTCTTCTTAATTCTCAATGCTATGAGAATTATCTAACTCGTTGTAAAAGAGACAGTTTTATAATTTTGTAAACTTGAAGCGTAAATCTTCAAGTTTGCCATCTTCTTTTTTTCTTGGCTTGGATAAATCTAGCAATGACACTGATTCTGCTAACCTCTTTGCTAATTTTTTCCAATCAACTTACTCTTCAGTCTGTCCTAATACTAATGCTTACCCTTATACTATTTCTTCCGCAAGTTATATACCTCCTCTAATTATTTCACACTCCTCTCTCCTATTAGCTATAAACTCTTTAAAGTCTTCTTACTCTCCTGGGCCGGACAATATTCCTAGTTGTCTTCTCAAGGAGTGTAGTTCTTCCCTTCTTTATCCATTGCTAAAGCTTTTTAATCTATCCCTTGAAACTTCTGTCTTTCCATCTCTTTGGAAAGAATCTTATATCATTCCTCTTCACAAGAAAGGTGGGAAGTCTGATATACGAAATTACAGGGGCATTGCAAAACTGTCCGCTATTCCTAAATTATTTGAAAAAATAATCACTTCGAATTTGCAGCATTTCTGCAAATCAGTTGTTTCCCCTGTTCAACATGGATTCGTAAAGAATCGGTCAACTACGACCAATCTGCTTGAGTTTACTTCCTTGGTAAACGATGCTTTCCTTTCGAAAATGCAAACTGATGTCATTTACACTGACTTCAGTAAGGCGTTTGACTCTGTGCACCATGACATTTTACTTTTTAAACTTGACCGAATAGGTTTCCCCCTGTCTCTTCTGCTTTGGATTAATTCTTATTTAAAAGGTAGGACCCAAAGAGTAATGCTGAGGCTGACTACCTCTAAACGGGTTCACGTTACTTCTGGTGTTCCTCAAGGTAGTCATCTTGGACCTTTACTCTTTACCCTTTTTATAAATGATCTCCCCTCTGTTATATCACATGCCCGTGTACTCATGTATGCGGACGATGTCAAACTTTTTCTATCATACACTAATCCCCTACATCATTCCCGTCTACAAGAAGATTTGAACGCTATAGTGTTTGGCCAATCAATTGCATCTAAACTGTTCAAAGTGTATGTTTATGACTTTTAATCGTACTACACCTTATCTTGTCAGTTATACAATCGACAATATCCCTTTGCAACGTATACTAACAGTTAAGGATCTAGGCGTAATTTTTGATTCTAAACTCTGTTTCAATCTTCACATAGATACCATCGTTAATGAGGCAAAAGGTGTACTTGGATTCATTAAACGATGGTCTAAAGAGTTTAACGATCCTTTTATAACAAAACTTTTGTACATCTCTCTTGTTCGCCCTATCCTTGAATACTGCTCTTGCATTTGGTCTCCACAGTATAACAACAGCCAGGATCGTATTGAATCTGTTCAGAAGCAATTTCTGCTTTTTGCCTTACGAGGTTTAAATTGGGACCCTAATCTTCGGTTGCCGTCCTACTCCAGCAGACTGCTTCTTCTCAACCTTCCGTCGTTAACCAACCGTAGGACAATTCTCGGTGTTGTTCTTCTACATAAGTTGATTATTGGCGACATATATTCTCCTTTTCTGCTAGGGCGTCTTCAATTCTCTGTTCCGGCTAGACCAACCAGAAATTATCGCCCCTTTTTACTATCTACGTGCACAACAGACTACGCTATGCACAATCCTTTTCGCGTGCTATGTAAAAATTATAATAGTTTGCATCACGTTTTCTCTACCGAACTGTCTCTACCCCTAATAAAATCGTTGCTTTCAGGATACCTTCGGGAAGTCGCTGACCATTCCCAGCTATGAGCAGGGGCATAGCTTGCCGGACAGGCTGAAAAATTTTCCCCCACCGGGTCGGTGATTTCCCATTACTTTTCTCTCTGTCCTATCTACTTAACACACTTTATCTAACTTACATTGCTTTACTTTATTAACAATCTTCTTACTTTCATTTTTCCTATTTATTGTATTTTGTTTATTAATATAGCAAATTAAGATTATTTTAATGTTACTTGAAAACACTATTTTCCTACTTACAACTTTCTGCTTAGATGTAGGCTCTAATAGCGTCACTGACAAAATTAGCTGTGAAAAGGGGCACAGCTGGCCGGACTGGCAAATAAAACACCTCCATCGGTCGGTGATGCTATTTAGAAAATTGTATCCTTTTACTAGGCTTTTAGCATAAAATTCTATTGTATAATCTATTGAATAATGAGGAAGACACTCGTTTTGTCGACCATTAATAAATAAATAATTTAAAAAAAAAAAAAAGAAAAAATATAATGGTCCGATCTTAATAGGATTTGATATGAGGAGTATAGTAAAACTAACAAGATATCTTGAAAAAAAAATGTTTTTTCATACAACAACTTAATTTTCGACAACAATTTAATTTTCGACCGATCTGTCCTGTGGCAGCTATTTGATATAGTGGTCCGATATTAATAGAATTTTGCATATATATGAGGAGTATAGTTAAACTAATAAATGCCGACTTTGGTCAAGATTTCTTGAAAAAAAAATTTTTTTCATACAACAACCTAATTTTCGACCGATCATTCCTATGGCAGCTATATGATAAAGTGGTCCGAACTTAATATAATTTTGCCTATATATGAGAAGAAAAGTAAAACTAATAAATACCGAGTTTGGTCAAGATATCTTGAAAAACAAAATGTTTTTTCATACAGCTTAATTTTCGACACACAAACACTCATTCATACAAAAGGTACAGTGACCAAGTAGGCTGTTGTTATCTTCAGTTTTGATGCTGAAATGCTTTTATAGTTTAGCCTAACTCATATCTGAACTTTAGAGAGGAAAACAAGTTAACGTGCCCAGAAAAGTAAATTAATAAATATTGAAACGACTAAACCAAACAAAGTGTTTTATTTAATTGTGTACATTTCAATAGGTTATAGGCCCAGGCATCCCATAACCAAACATAATTAAAATCGTACGCAATTAAATAAACAATTAAATAAAAAAAAAAATTTTTTTTAGTGAAATTCAATAAAAAAAAAAAAATTATACAAGTTTTTTTCAACCCTTTAGGTTTTATTTTTATTTTCTAATGTTTTTATTTTATATGTGTATGTATATCCGACAACGGGTAAATAACACAACTCCTTTGTAAGCTTAGAATTCAACGTGACAACGTTTCCAGAAAATAAAAAAAAATATTACAATGCAAAAGGAGAAATTCAAGAATGTTACTCCTTTTTAATGGAGAAAAGTATTTTGTATGGAAATTTCGTATGATAGATCTTTTTGCTCAGAACGAGATATTATGTTATTAAAAAGGAGAAACCGGAAATGATAGACGAAAAAAATGGGCTAAGGCAGATAGAGCAGCAAAAAGTATAATAATTGAATTTCTTAGCGATTCTTTTCTGTCATTTGCTGAGAATGAGAATTCTGCAAAGGAAATTTTAATGAAGTTGGACTCGGTGTACGAGCGTAAAAGTTTAGCATCGTAACTTTTCGTACGGAAGCAGTTGTTAGCATTGAAATTATGTGGTGACACTCCACTTACAAGTTATTTTAATAAATTTGCCAAATTGATGAATGAGTTAATAGCAAACCTACTTTTAACATTACCTTCCACATATGATGGGATGGTAAATGCTATTGGAACCTTGTTATTTGAAAGCCTGACTGTCATTTTTTTGATCATGGGATCAGACAAATTTTGCAAGCCTTAACTAAAAATAGAAAAAAGGTCAACACAACAGGACCATGGCTTAAATCAAAATTGAAGCCCAAGCACACAAATTTTAAAATGAATGTTCAATGCCATTTTTGCGGCTAAAAGGGACATTTTAAAAGGGATTGTTTTAATTTTAAAAGTTTTTTGAAAAAACGAAAGAAATAGACAGGCCCAAGTAGCAACCACTCAGCCGAGCGGAGTTTTTGCTTTTATGTTGAAGCAGCAGGGTGGTATGAATTATAAAGACGAAGGTAATATATTATTCATATTGGATTCAGGAGCCTCGGACCAGATGATAAATAATGTATATCTGTTTCTGGAATATGATTTACTGGAAACACCAATTGAAATTGCTATTGCAAAATTTGGGGAGTACATTTATGCTACTGCTAAGGGTACAGTGAAATTAGAGAGCAATCTTCATAAAAACATTACCCTAGAAAATGTGCTTTTTGCAAAGACATCCCACACAATTTACTATCGGTGCCAAAGATGCAGGATGCTGGTATGTCAATCCAGTTCAATTCTACTGGTGTAAGAGTGTTCAAGAACGGACGAGACGTTTTAGAAGGTACGTATGTAATGAATGTTCCTATGGTTAAATTCAAGTTATACCATAGAGCATTTACGATTGTATCTAAAACAGAAAAAAACAAGTAAGAGGTTCTAGTCGGGAGCTCCCGACTAGGGGATACCCTGAACCCTCATATTCCAACACCAAATAAATTAATAAAAAAAAGTTCCCTTGGGTCGAACTCGCAACTGACCGCATTACTTGCTGTCGACTCTACTCAACAGCCATACCAGCAAAAAAAAAAAAAATAATACTTTCCCCGGTAGGGGTCGAACTCGCGACAGACCGCACCACTTGCTATGCCTCTACTCAGCAGCCACAGCAGCAATTAAGTACTTATGAAAAAAAAAACAGCAATTAAGTACTTATGAAAAAAAAGAGGAACTAAAATAACATTACAAAAAAAAAAAGATGAAATTACCATGCCAAAGAATGCGAAGCAGACGCGCATGAATGTGTGTGTACATGTATACAGAAATTCTTAAAGCTGCTGCCCCATTCAATTGCGCAGTTGCAAATAACTTTGGTTTTTCTTAACCGATCTTTATGAAATTTTCTACAGTGTATCTTATTGTACCATAGAATATTTGTGTATTCTGAAAAAGTCAATTGTATTTATATTGTGGCTTAAATTGGTTGACAATAAAAGTTGGGTTATTAACTTGATTTATAGCTCTGGGGTGATAGCGGGGAGGTGGCGAAATGTATGAAATGAAAGATAATTGAATTATCTATAATATTCTAAAAGCAACATATCATGTTTGGTGGCTCCAGCTCTTATTATTTACCCAATTTGCTAAAAAAAACAGGATGTCGATATCGCTTTTTATCGATTGCTTGGAAACGGAGTAAGTTATCGATTATCGGAAACAAACACGGTCTGCGCGGGAACTAGGAGCATCTACATAAAATTTCAAGTCTCTAGCTCTTATAGGTTCTGAGGACGAACAGACAGACAGACGGACATGGCTAGATCGACTCGGCTATTGATGCTGATCAAGAATATATATACTTTATGGGGTCGGAGATGCTTCTTTCTGCCTGTTACATACATTTGGCTTTCGCACAAATACAATATATCGTTATACCCTTATTTTTAATGGGCTCAGGGTATAATTATCGCTTGTGGCACGATAGATTAGGACACATGAGTAGAGGGAAGTTTTTAGAAATTGTGCGAAATAATATTTGAGGATATAAAAATGTACAACTGAATGTGAGGCTTGTGTTAATGGTAAACAAACTAGACTCCCCTTTAGTGGACCTTCATTTATGGTTCATGCGGATGTTTGCGGTCCAATAACATTAAGTATTGATTGCGAAAGCTATTATGTAGTTTTTGTAGATCAATGTACACATTATTGTGTAACCTATTTGATAACTTATAAATCTGATGTGTTTTCAGTTTTTAAAGATTATGTGGCAAATCTCTACATTGATAATGGGAGAGAGTACTTACCTAACGACATGCGTAATTATTGTGTAGAATAAGGCATAAACTACCATTTAACCGTTCCCCATACGCCACAACTAAATGGAGTATCCGAACGCAATGATTAGTTCGGCGAAATTAAATGTTTTTTTTTTTTTATGTTGGATCTGCAAAATCCATTTGAAAAGTATACTTGTTGGCTATGAACCAAAACGATATAAGTTGTGGGATATGGGTGCTAAAGTTTCTTGGTAGCAAGAGATGTTGTGGTTGATGCAAATAATCGAGAAAATCTAGGACTGTTGGACTCAAGATTCCATACCAAGAGTATGGCACGGGTAGAAAATATCCAGAGTGATCTGGATAATCTACAATCAATTTCGAACATAGATTCGATGGAAATTGAGTCAAATTTCCGGAATGAGAGTACGGAAGAGAAATCTGATAGTAAAATATCAGATGAACAGCCTAGTGGTACGACAAAAAAAATTCTAGGACTGTTGGACTCAAGATTTCATACCAAGAGTATGGAACGGGTGAGAGATCCAGAGTGATCTGGATAATCTACAATTAATTTCGAACAAAGATTCGAATGAAATTGAGTCAAATTTCCGGAATGAGAGTACGGAAGGAAAAACTGAAATATCAGTAGAACAGCCTAGTGGTACATCAACTGAAAATGCCAGTCCAACTGAAATGGTTGGGGATAATGTGTCTTGTATGAAATCAAATAAGGAGAAAATTGTAGTCAGAAGTGAAAGGTTTCACATAAGAGGTTTCATATAAATTCTCAAACAGTTGCTTAATAAACGCGCACAATTATACTTATAGTATTCCAGTTGCATACGCTGAAATTAAGAATAGAAGTGACCGAACTAAGTGGAAAGAAGCCATTAAAGAAGAATTAGATTCTCATTTGTATAATAAGACATGGACTTTAGTAGACCAACCAAAAGGTAGAAACATAGTTGATTGCAGGCGCATATTTTCCATTAAAAGTGATGAAAATGGCAATCCAATTAGATATAAAGCCAGACTACTAGCTCGAGGATTCACACAAGATTATCCTATAGACTACGATGAGACATTTGCTCCAGTTGCATGAATATCTAGCTTTAGATTCATTTTATCAATTGCAAACCAATGTCAGCTAAAGGTACACCATATGGATGTAAAAACTGCATTTCTACATGGTATTTTAAAAGAAGAAATCTATATGAGTATTCCAGAAGGTTTATCACATGCATGTGATAAAGTCTGCAAACTAAATAAGTCAATTTATGGAGTAGGCAGCACGATGTTGGTTTGAGTGTTTTGAAAAAGCTTTAAAAGGTATGGGCTTTGTTAATTCAACCGTTGATCGTTGTATCTCTCTTCTTGATAAAGGGGAGATAACGAAAAATATTTACGTACTTTTGTACGTAGATGATTTAGTGATTGCGACTGAGAATTATGATTCATTGAGTAATTTTAATTCATATTTAATGAGTAGGTTTAGGATCACAGACAGTGAATAAGACATCCTAGGAATTAAAATAGAATGACGTGATGATCATATATATCTAAGTCAGTCGGTATATATTAGTAATATTCTAGAGAAGTTTAACATGAAGGAATGTAACTCAGTTACTACGGCACTTCCTATTAAACTCAATTATATTTCCTTGAACTCTGATGTTCAATGTGATGCGTTATGTAGAAATCTAATTGATTGTTTAATGTACACAATGTTATGTACTCGTCCCGACTTAAGTACATCAATCAGTATATTGAGTAGATATACAAATAAAAATAATCAAGAGTTATGGCAAGAGTATTGAGGTATCTAAAAGGTAGTATTGACTTAAAACTTACATTCGTAAGAAATTTATATTTTAAAGAAACTATAATCGGATATGTTGATTCTGATTGGGCTGGGAGTGAAACTGATAGAAAAAGTACAACTGGGTATATATTAAAAATGTTTGGGACATGCCTGATATGTTGGAATACAAAGAAACAGAACTCAGTGGCTGCTTCTTCTACTGAAGCAGAATATATGGCGTTGTTTGAAGCAGTAAGAGAAGTTCTATGGCTTAAATCTTTAATATCTAGTACAAAATTCGAATTAAAAGGGCCAATCAGAATACTAGAAGATAATAAAGTGGTATTAGTATAGCCAATAATCCCACTTGCCGCAAGAGATTGAAACACATTGACATAAAGTATCATTTTTCAAGAGAACAAATTGAAAATAAAATAATCACTCTTGAATATATTTCCACAGAGCATCAAGTGGCCGATATCATGACAAAGCCGTTGCCTGCAACCAAGTGGCCGATATCATGACAAAGCCGTTGCCTGCAACCATATTTATGACTCCCAGAAATGAATTGGGTCTCACAAACTAAATAAAATATTTTTTTAATTTTATATAATTTTTTATTAAGCCATGATTCGATTAAGGTTTTTCCTGGGCTTCCCTTAATTATAGAACTAGTTTTTTGAAAAAAACTATTACTGGACATATGTGAATTATTAATATTGTTCCCAGAAGGCACAACTTGTTTTTAGAAGAAACTGTATTGTAACATTTACAATTATAATTAAAAATGTCAATGTATCTTTTGAGCAGGCGTGTTGGAATAATGAGTGTTGAAATAAACACAAACACTATCTCATACAAAAGGTACAATGACCAAGTAGGCTTTTGTTATTTCCAGTTTTGATGCTGAAATGCTTTTATAGTTTAGCCTAACTCTTCTCTGAACCTTAGAGAGTAAAACAAGTTAACGTGCCCAGAAAATTAAATTAATAAATATTGAAATCGACTAAACCAAACAAAGTGTTTTATTTAATTGTGTACATTTCAATATATATACTATGGGGTCGGAGATGTCTCCTTATGTGCGTTACACATTTCACGACAAAATTATAATACCCTCTGCAAGGGTGTAATAAATGCCGAATTTGGTCAAGGTATCTTGAAAAACAAAAGGTTTTTTCAAACAACAACTCAATTTTCGACCCATCGTTCCAATGACAGATATATGATATAGTGGTCCCATCTTAGTAGGACTTTGCCTATATATGAGGAGCATAATAAAACTAGTTAATGCCGAGTTTGGTCACATATCTTGAAAAACAAAATGCTTTTTCATACAACTTAATTTTCGACCGATCGTTTCTATGCCAGCTATATAATATAGTGGTCCGATCCTTATAGGATTTTGCCTATATACGAGGAACATAATAAAACAAATAAATGCGGAGTTTGGTCTAGATATCTTGAAAAACAAAATGTTTTTTCATACAACAACTTCATTTGCGACCGTTCGTTGCTATGGCAACCTGTAAAATATAGTGGCCCGATCTTAATAGGATTTTGCATATATATGAGGAGTATAGTAAAACCATGCATATATATGAGGAGTATAGTAAAACTAATAAATGCCGAGTTTGGTCAATATATTTTGAAAAACTAAATGTTTTTCATACAACGACTTAATTTACGACCTATATGATATAGTGGTCCGCTCTTAATAGGATTTTGCATATATATGAGGAGTATAGTAAAATTAATAAATGCCGAGTTTGGTTAAGTTATCTTGAAAAAACAAAATGTTTTTCATGCAGCAACTTAATTTTCGACCGTTAGTTCCTATGGCAACCTATAAGATAGAGTGTTCCGATCATTATTGGATTTTGCATATATATGAGGAGTATAGTAAAACCATGCCTACATATGAGGAGTATAGTAAAACTAATAAATGCCGAGTTTGGTTAAGTTATCTTGAAAAAACAAAATGTTTTTCATGCAGCAACTTAATTTTCGACCGTTAGTTCCTATGGCAACCTATAAGATAGAGTGTTCCGATCTTTATTGGATTTTGCATATATATGAGGAGTATAGTAAAACCATGCCTACATATGAGGAGTATAGTAAAACTAATAAATGCCGAGTTTGGTTAAGATATCTTGAAAAAACAAAATGTTTTTCATGCAGCAACTTAATTTTCGACCGATCGTTCCTATGGCAGCTTTATGATACGGAGTTCCGATCCTAATATGATTTTGCCTATATATGAGGAGTATAGTAAAACTAATAAATACAGAGTTTAGTTAAGACATCTTGAAAAACAAGATGTTTTCATACAAAAACTTAATTTTCAACCGATCCAGCTGGTATTGCCATACATGCTGCGTGCAAGAGAAAGAGGCAGTTCTGCAATGTTGCATTAAGATAGCTTTAAAACTGAGGGACGAGTTCGCATAGAAACTGACAGACGGACAGACGTCATAGCTATATCCACTCGGCTGCAGATGCTGATCAAGAATACATATACTATGGGGTCGGAGTTGTCTCCTTCTGTGCGTTACATATTTCATGACAAAATTATAATACACTCCGCAAGGGTATAATAAATGCCGAGGTTGGTGAATTTATCTTGAAAAACAAAATGTTATTTTCATACAACAACTTAATTATCGACCGATCGTTCCTATGACAGATATATGATATAGTGGTCCCATCTTAAAAGGATTTTGCCTATATCTGAGGAGTATAGTAAAACTAATTAGTACCGAGTTTGGTCAAGATATCTTGAAAAACAAAATGATATTTCATACAACTTAATTTTCGACCGATCGTTCCTATGGCAGCTATATGATATAGTGGTCCGATCTTAATAGGATTTCGCCTATATATGAGGAGTATACTAAAACTAATAAATGCCGAGTGTAGTCAAGATATCTTGAAAAACAAAATGTTTTTTCATACAACTTAATTTTAGACCGATCGTTCCCATGGCAGCTATATGATATAGTGGACCGATCCAACGGGTTTTGACATATGTGCTGCGTGCAACAGAAAAAGAGACTTCTGCAAAGTTTCATTAGGATAGCTTTAAAGCTGAGAGAATAGTTCGCATAGAAACAGACTGACGGACATGGCTATATCGATTCGGCTTTTGATGATGATCAAGAATATATGTACTTTATGGGGTCGGAAATGTCTCCTTCTATTTGTTGCACATTTCACGACAAAATTATAATACCCTCTGCAAGGGTATAAAAAAGCACTTAATGTTCTTTTAAACCTTTGACCATGCCTCACTTTGGTCTTTGTCTCTGTCTTTACCATTGTTCCTTATTATTTTCTTTTGCTTATATATAAATATTTTTTCTTATATATTTTTCTTGCGTTCACTCCAAAAAAAAAAAAATAATTCACGTGATGTTCCTTTAATTCTTAATCCTTGTCCATTTTACTCGTTTTTATTTCCTTTTTTATTATTTTAACCTGAACCCATTAAAAATGCGTAAAAGGGTATATTGTATTTGTGCAAAATCCAAATGTATGTAACAGGCAGAAGGACGCATCTCCGACCCCATAAAGTATATATATTCTTGATCAGCATCAATGGTCGAGTCGATCTAGCCATGTCCGTCTGTCTGTCTGCCCGTCTGTCCGTATGTAAGAGGGCAAGGATCTCAGAACCTTTAGGAATCGGCTCCCGACTCGAACCTCTTACTTGTTTTTTATACCCTTGCAGAGGGAATTATAATTTTGTCGTGCAATGTGTAACGCATAGAAGGAGACATCTCCGATCCCATAAAGTATATATATTCTTGATCAGCATCAACAGCCGAGTCGATATAGCCATGTTCGTCTGTCCGTCTGTCAGTGTCTGTTTCTATGCAAAGTAGTCTCTCAGTCTTAAAGCTATCTTTATGAAACTTTGAAGAAGTCCCTCTTTCTGTTGCACGCAGCACATATGTCAAACCCAGCTGGATCCGACAACTATATCACAAAGCTGCGATAGGAACGATCGGTCGAAAATTAAGTTGTTGTATGAAAAAACATTTTGTTTTTCAAGATATCGTGACAAAACTCGGCATATATCACTATATCATATAGCTGCTATAGGAACGATCGGTCGAAAATGAAGTTGTTGTATGAAAAAACATTTTGTTTATCAAGATATCTTGACCAAACTCGGCATTTATTATACCCTTGCCGAGGGTATTATCCTTTCGTCGTGAAATGTATAACGCATGAAAGGAGACATCTCCGACTCCATAAAGTATATATATTCTTGATCAGCATCAACAGCCTATTCAATAGAGCCATGTCCGTCTGTCCGTCTGTCTGTTTCTTTGCGAACTAGTCTCTCAGCTTTAAAGCTATACTAATGAAACTTTGCAGAAGTCCCTTTTTCTGTTGCACGCAGCACATATGACAAAACCATCTGGATCGGACCACTATATCATGTAGCTGCCATAGGAACGATCGGTCGATAATTATGTTGTATGGAAAACTTTTTTATCATTCAAGATTGTTTGATCAAACACGGCATTTGAAGATTTCACTATGCTCCCTTCATTTTTGGAGAATCTTATTTACATCGGACTACTTTGATGAAGAACTAACCTAATTCAAGAATTTCATTAGTATACAAATCGCCATCATATCTTGCAGTAATTTTTTTTCCTTGTTTATATATACGCTGGGCTTTGCTTTGATTTTTGTCTACCTTGACATCTGGTAGTGACTTTTATTATATTTCTTGTGATTTCTTGTAGTTCTTTGATGGTTATTCTTGAAATCGCATCAGCTACATAATTGTCTTCTCCCTTTAAGTACTCGACCTTAAAATCATATTCTTCAAATTCAAGTCTCATGCGTGTTAACTTTGAACTGCGGCTTTTCATTGAAAATAAAAATGAAAGTGGTCTGTGTTCCGTTTTTATTGTGAAATATATATGGTAGGAAATATTTTATTACCCAATGAATAGCAGGTAACTTTTTTTCAGTTGTGCTTTTATTACTTTTCACCCTTTGTGAAATCACGTGTTGCATATGCTATTGGGATTTGAATTCCATTAATGTTTTGAGTTAAAACCTCTCCACTAGCTTGTTTACTAGCGTCAGTAAATATGCAAAATTCTTGGTATTGTAATAAAGTAAGGTGCATTAGCTTTTCTTTAAGATTTGTCTCTCCAATTGAACATATTATTTAGATAAGTGCCGTGAATAGTCGGCGAAGATTTAAATAAAACGACGACAGTAATTGCAAAATGCAACAAATCGTCCAGCCTTGTCCGCATCATGTGGGACTGGATAGTTCTTATTGATGACGTCATATTTTTTGTGATCTGGCAAGACTCCTTTATTAATGCATTTGTGACCTAGAAAAGTCACTTCATACTTAAACGAGAACAAAAGGCTAACTTCGGCATGCCGGTGATCTAATACCCTTACAGACCCAACCTTTTCATAATGCTTATATTGATTTGCCCGTATCTAAGAAGCACAGGGTAAATAGTTAATGCCGAGTTTGGGCAAGATATCTTGAAAAACAAAAAAGGTGTTTAATCAAAAACCTAGTTTTCGACCGATCGTTCCTGTGGCAGCAATATAATATAGTGTACCGATCTTAATAGAATTTTGCAATTATATGAAGAACATAGTTAAACTAATAAATATCGAGTTTGGTTATGATATCTTGAAAAACAAATTATGTTTTCATACAACAACTTAATTTTCGACCGATCGTTGCTATGACAGCTATATGATATAGTGGTCCGATCTTAATAGGATTTTGCTTATATATGAGGAGTATAGTAAAACCAATAAATGCCGAGTTTGGTCAAGATATCTTGAAAAACGTTGCTATGACAGCTATATGATATAGTGGTCCGATCTTAATAGGATTTTGCTTATATATGAGGAGTATAGTAAAACCAATAAATGCCGAGTTTGGTCAAGATATCTTGAAAAACAAAAAATTTTTCATGGAGCAATTTACTTTTCGATCGATCGTTCATGTGGCAGCTATATGACATAGTGGTCCGATATTAATTGGATTTTGCATATATATGAGGAGTATAGTAAAAATAATTAATGACCAAAGTCGGGTCAAGATCATTCCTATGGCAGCTATATTATATAGTGGTCCACTTTATCATATAGCTGCCATAGGCAAGATCGGTCAAAAATTAAGTTCTATAAAAAACAATTTTTTTTGAAGATATCTTGACCAAGCTAAGAGTTTATTAGTTTTACTATACTCCTCATATATAGGCAAAATCCTATAAAGTATTTTATATCATATAGCTGCCATAAGAGCGATCGTTCGAAAACCAGCTTTTAAATTAAAAACCTTTTTTGGTTATCAAGATATCTTAACCAAACTCGGCATTTACTATTTTCCCGGTACTTCTTAGATACGGGTAAAGCACTATGAGCATTATGAAAACGTTGGGTCTGCAAGGGTATTAGATGTTCGGCGTGCCGAAGATAGTCCTTCTTTCTCGTTTTTTATCCCGTGAAACCATTAAAAATGGGTTAAAATGGATTAAAAACTTTTTTATACCCTTGCAGAGGGTATTATAATTTTGTCGTCAAATGTGTAACGCATAGAAGGAGACATCTCCGACCCCATAAAGTATATATATTCTTGATTAGCATCAACAGCCGAGTCGATAGAGCCATGTCCGTCTGTCTGTTTCTATGCGAACTTGTGTCTCAGTTTTAAAGCTATCTTAATGAAATTTTGCAGAAGTCCCTTTTTCTGTAGCACGCAGCACATATATGAAAACCAGGTGGATCGGACCACTATATCATATAGCTGCCATGGGAACGATCGGTCGAAAATTAAGTTTTTGTATGAAAAAATTTTTTGTTTTTCAAGATATCTTGACCAAACCCGGCGTTTATTTGTTTTACTATGCTCCTTATATATATACAAAATCCTATCAACATCGGACCACTATATCATAGAGCGATCGATCGAAAACCAGGTTTTTGATTAAAAACCTTTTTATACCCTTGCAGAGGGTATTATAATTTTTTCGTCAAATGTGTAACGCATAGAAGGAGACATCTCCGACCCCATAAAGTATATATATTCTAGATCAGCATCATCAACCGAGTTGATAGAGCCATGTCCAAACTCGGCATTTATTACTTTTACTAAACTCCTATAAGGATCGGACCACTATATCATATAGCTGCCATAGGAATGATCGGTCGAAAATTAAGTTGTTGTATGAAGAAACATTTTGTTTTTCAAGATATCTTGACTAAACTCGGCATTCATTAGTTTTACTATACTCCTTATATATAGAAAAATCCTATTAAAGATTTTATATCATATAGCTGCCATAAGAGCGATCGGTCGAAACCCAGGTTTTTAATTAAAAATCTTTTTTGGTTATTAAGATATCTTAACCAAACTCGGCATTTACAATTTTTCCAGGTGGATCGGACCACTATATCATATAGCTGCCATAGGAACGATCGAAAATTAAGTTTTTGTGTGAAAAAACATTTTGGTTTTCCAGATATCTTGACCAAACTCGGCATTTATTAGTTTTACTTTACTCCTCATATATACGCAAAATCCTATTAAGATCGGACCACTATATGATATAGCTGACATAGGAACGATCGGTCTAAAATTAAGTTTTTGTATGAATAAACATTTTATTTTTTCAGATATCTTGACCAAACTCGCCATTTATTAGTTTTACTTTATGCAAAATCCTATTAAGGTCGGACCACTAGAGAGGACTCAAGAGAGAGTTCTCAGTTGAGAATGATTGACGTGTTTTACTTGTGCTCCAAGATCTTTATATATTTTTGCGCTTTAATCCTGCTTTTCATTTCAAAATTTAGCATTTTTCGGTGCTTTATTTAAAAAGCTTTTATAAATTGTGCATAGTGTTATCTGTTGTGCAGCGTAAGTCTGTTAATTATTGCATTTATAAAACGCGGCGTCAGTTCCGTATTGTTGTTATTGCCTGTTTTGATTCTTATGCTTTGATGCTCCCCTGTGCATACACTTGTTTGTGCGTGTGTTCGCTGCATACTTTCTGCTTGTGCATCGCGCTCTCGCAAACTTTTTCTATTGCTTTTCGCTCTAAACAATTTGTTTGTGTATTTACTTGCTCTATCTTGTGCACCGTTTTCGTTTTGCTCTGTGCTCTCGCAATTTGCATACGCATTAAATAATTATGTTGTACTGTAAGAAACCGTGCACGTTCAAGCAGGCTGATGATTCTGCACTGCCGCAATTTGTTAATTGCTGGCTGTGTGAGAATATGATGCATGCTAAATGTGCAGGTCTCACTGGGCGTGATTGCGACAAGATCGCTGCTATTGCCAAGAAGGGCTGTGGTGGCTTCCGTTGGTCTTGCCCAGAATGCATCGACAATCAAATTGATTTTTCTAGAATGTATAATTCTGTGAGAAGTCAATTTTTAAAATTAAATAATGTGGCTAAGCAGCTCTCGAGTAATTTTGACTCGAGTTTCGAGTTGCTTGGCAAATATAAATTCGAGTCCCCAACCAATCGCCGGTTGGATCCTCAACTTTTGCAAGTGCCCTCTACGTCTGTTCAGACACCTACGCCTTTCATGTCCCTTCCTAGTAACTTGGATGTATATCCAATGTTGTCCCTATCGCCTTCTCCAAGCGACTGTCCAATTTCCCCAATTTCAACCCCTGTTGTAGTCCCAGTAGAGTCCGTACCTGATCCCGTCCCAATTAATCATACTGCCTCAGCCCCGTCAGCTCCTGGCCGCAAAGGTAGACCTGCGCGCAATCTTGCCCAGATTGTTCAAAACAATCATGTTGTCTCTTTAGCTCCTCCAACTCCTGTATTACCTACAGCCCCATCAGCGCCTATTTTAAAGGTAGTTGCCCCTCGTAGGCAAGTTTTTGTGTCTCGACTTTCGTCGGACACCACCTCTGAGTCATTGGCAGCCTATATTGGTAGCAAATCTTCTGCTAGCGTGTCAATAACCAAATTTAGTTTCTCCACCCCTCGTGAAATATCATCATTCAAAATAAATGTTTCACATGATATGTTCCCAATCATTTGTGATCCCAAGTTTTGGCCTCCACACATGATTGTTCACGAGTTCAAGCCTAAAAAGCGTAACCAGCCTGTCACCCTTCCAGTCCCTTCAATACAGGGTACCATTTCTGCCCCAAAAAACTAGCTTCATCTTCTGACCAAATCTTTATTCATTATCAGAATGTTAGAGGTCTCATTTTTAAGCTTAAAAATCTTTTCATGGCCAGCACTTCCTTTAATTCGGATATAAAAGCATTTTCAGAAACATGGTTGAACTCAACCATATCTGATTTTGAGATTTTATCATATAACTTTATTTTGTATAGAAATGATCGGCCGACTCGAGGTGATGGGGTGTTAATTGCCGTTAAAGCCACTCTCCAGTCTGAACTTTTCTGTTTTAGTACGCCTACTGACGCTGAGATTGTCTCAGTTAAGATGTCTTTTCCTACGCGGAATGTCTATGCAACATGCTCTTATGTCCCACCCTCTTCTCATATTCAAGTTTATATGAAACATATTACTTGTATTAAAGAAGTTTCTTCACACGTGCGTGATAATGACCTATTTATTGTGTTAGGTGATTTTAATTTGCCGAACATCTCTTGGTCATTATTCACTGCTGAAAATTATAGATTGCATGCTTGATCTTTCGTTGTTTCAAATCAATTCAATTTCTAATCATTTGATTAGAACACTTGACCTTGTATTTGTTAATGACTACCTTATTTCTAATGTGTCTAGGTCCCCTCCTTTATCTCTTCCTGAGGATGTCTATCATCCAACTTTAGAGATTGCAATGTTAAATTGTAATCCTTTCATTTCGTGCTCATCAGCCAATAAGCCCCACTATTGCTTTCGCAAAGGAAACTATTCTTTGCTGAATCAGCTTATTTATTCAACCGATTGATCTTATATGACTCAGTTGATATGAATACAGCCATTAATTTTTTTTACATCACCCTAATCTCCCTCTTAGATGTGTGTATTCCTAAGCCAATTCCTTCGACTACATTTTCAAAGCCACCCTGGTTTACTACCAGACTATCACATCTAAAGAATGTAAAATCCAAATATTTTAAAAAGTTTAAAAAGTCTGGTTCGTGTACAGACTTGGCTAAATATTCCATAGCCAAGTCGAGCTTCTTTCTTCTTAATTCTCAATGCTATGAGAATTATCTAACTCGTTGTAAAAGGCAATTTGCCCGAAATCCGAGACAGTTTTATAATTTTGTAAACCATCTTCTTTTTTTCTTGGCTTAGATATTGCTAGCAATGACACTGATTCTGCTAACCTCTTTACAAATTTTTTCCAATCAACTTACTCTTCAGTCTGTCCTAATACTAATTCTTACCCTTATACTATACTACCCTTATACTTCCGCTAGTTCTATACCTCCTCTAATTATTTCACACTCCTCTCTCCTATTAGCTATAAACTCTTTAAAGTCTTCTGACTCTCCTGGGCCGGACAATATTCCTAGTTGTCTACTCAAGGCGTGTAGTTCTTCCCTTCTTTATCTATTGCTAAAGCTTCTTAATCTATCCCTTGAAACTTCTGTCTTTCCATCTCTTTGGAAAGAATCTTATATCATTCCTCTTCACAAGAAAGGTGGGAAGTCTGATATACGAAATTACAGGGGCATTGCAAAACTGTCCGCTATTCCTAAATTATTTGAAAAAATAATCACTTCGAATTTGCAGCATTTCTGCAAATCAGTTGTTTCCCCTGTTCAACATGGATTCGTAAAGAATCGGTCAACTACGACCAATCTGCTTGAGTTTACTTCCTTGGTAAATGATGCTTTCCTTTCGAAAATGCAAACTGATGTCATTTACACTGACTTCAGTAAGGCGTTTGATTCTGTGCACCATGACATTTTACTTTTTAAATTTGACCGAATAGGTTTCCCCCTGTCTCTTTTGCTTTGGATTAATTCTTATTTATAAGGTAGGACCCAAAGAGTAATGCTGAGACTGACTACCTCTAAACGGGTTCACGTTACTTCTGGTGTTCCTCAAGGTAGTCATCTTGGACCTTTACTCTCTTTTTATAAATGATCTCCCCTCTGTTATATCACATGCCCATCATACACTAATCCCCTACATCATTCTCGTCTACAAAACGATTTGAACGCTATGCAACTATGGTGTTCGGCCAATCAATTGCATCTAAACTGTTCAAAGTGTATGTTTATGACTTTTAATCGTACTACACCTTATCTTGTCAGTTATACAATCGACAATATCCCTTTGCAACGTATACTAACAGTTAAGGATCTAGGCGTAATTTTTGATTCTAAACTCTGTTTCAATCTTCACATAGATACCATCGTTAATGAGGCAAAGGGTGTACTTGGATTCATTAAACGATGGTCTAAAGAGTTTAACGATCCTTTTATAACAAAACTTCTGTACATCTCTCTTGTTCGCCCTATCCTTGAATACTGCTCTTGCATTTGGTCTCCACAGTATAACAACAGCCAGGATCGTATTGAATCTGTTCAGAAGCAATTTCTGCTTTTTGCCTTACGAGGTTTAAATTGGGACCCTAATCTTCGGTTGCCGTCCTACTCCAGCAGACTGCTTCTTCTCAACCTTCCGTCGTTAACCAACCGTAGGACAATTCTCGGTGTTGTCCTTCTACATAAGTTGATTATTGGCGACATAGATTCTCCTTTTCTGCTAGGACGTCTTCAATTCTCTGTTCCGGCTAGACCAACCAGAAATTATCGCCCCTTTTTACTATCTACGTGCACAACAGACTACGCTATGCACAATCCTTTTCGCGTGCTATGTAAAAATTATAATAGTTTGCATCACGTTTTCTCTACCGAACTGTCTCTACCCCTAATAAAATCGTTGCTTTCAGGATACCTTCGGAAAGTCGCTGACCACTCCCAGCTATGAGCAGGGGCATAGCTTGCCGGACAGGCTGAAAAATTTTTCCCCACCGGGTCGGTGATTTCCCCTTACTTTTCTCGTTGTCCTATCTACTTAACACTCTTCATCTAACTTACATTGCTTTACTTTATTAACAATCTTCATACTTTCTCTTTTTTCCTATTTATTGTATTTTCTTTATTAATATAGCAAATTAAGATTATTTTAATGTTACTTGAAAACACTTTTTTCCTACTTACAACCTTCTGCTTAGAGGTAGGCTCTAATAGCGTCACTGACAAAATTAGCTGTGAAAAGGGGCACAGCTGGCCGGACTGGCAAATAAAACACCTCCATAGGTCGGTGATTCTATTTAGAAAATTGTATTCTTTAACTAGGCTTTTAGCATATAATTCTATTATCTATTGTATAACCTATTGAATAATGAGGAAGACACTCGGTTTGTCGACCTTTAATAAATAAATAAATAAATAAAATAAATATCATATAGCTGCCATGGGAAGGATTGGTCAAAAGTAAAGTTGTATAAAAAAAATTTTGTTTTTCAAGATATCTTGACCAAACTCGGCATTTATTACTTTTACTAAACTCCTATAAAGATCGGATCACTATATCATATAGCTGAAATAGGAATGATCGGTCGAAAATTAAGTTGTTGTATGAAGAAACATTTTGTTTTTCAAGATATCTTGACAAAACTCGGCATTCATTAGTTTTACTATACTCCTTATATATAGGAAAAATCCTATTAGTGATTTTATATCATATAGCTGC
The DNA here is from genome assembly GCF_003285875.2 of Drosophila novamexicana. Taxonomy (NCBI): domain Eukaryota; kingdom Metazoa; phylum Arthropoda; class Insecta; order Diptera; family Drosophilidae; genus Drosophila; species Drosophila novamexicana. Next base: position 757 of record NW_020824944.1, on the reverse strand, counting down.
CATAAGAGCGATCGGTCGAAAACCAGGTTTTTAATTAAAAAACTTTTTTGGTTATCAAGATATCTTAACCAAACTCGGCATTTACTATTTTTCCGGTACTTCTTAGATACGGGTAAAGCACTATGAGCATTATGAAAAGGTTGGGTCTGCAAGGGTATTAGATGTTCGGCGTGCCGAAGATAGTCCTTCTTTCTCGTTTTTTATCCCGTGAACCCATTCAAAATGGGTTAAAAAGGATTAAAAAGTTTTTTATACCCTTGCAGAGGGTATTATAATTTTGTCGTCAAATGTGTAACGCATAGAAGGAGACATCTCCGACCCCATAAAGTATATATATTCTTGATTAGCATCAACAGCCGAGTCGATGGAGCCATGTCATGTCATGCCATGAAATTTTGCAAAAGTCCCTCTTTCTGTTGCACGCAGCACATGTGTGAAAACCAGGTGGATCGGACCACTATATCATATAGCTGCCATAGGAACGATCGGTCGAAAATTAAGTTTTTGTATGAAAAAACATTTTGTTTATCAATATATCTTGACCAAACTCGGCATTTATTAGTTTAACTTCACTTCTCATATATAGGCAAAATCCTTCTAAGATCGGACCACTATATGATATAGCTGCCATAGGAACGATCGGTCGAAAATTAAATTTTTGTGTGAAAAAACATTTTGGTTTTCCAGATATCTTGACCAAACTCGGCCTTTATTAGTTTTACTTTACTCCTCATATATACGCAAAATCCTATTAAGA